>NW_027459454.1:600000-809653 GCF_050624435.1 Tenrec ecaudatus
GCTAGGTAATCTACATAGTCCAAGTGCCCTTTAGGGAACCTACATAATCCAAGTGCCCACTAGGGAACCTACATAGTCCAAGTGCCCGTTAGTTAACGTAGATTGTCCAAGTGTCTGCTAGGTAACCTAGATAGTCCAACAGCCCGCTAGTTAACCTACATTGTCCAAGTACCCACTAGGTAATGTAGGTAGTTCAAGTGCCCGCTAGTTAACCGAGATAGTCCAAGTGCTCACTAATTAACCTAGATCGTCCAAGTGTCCGCTATTTAATCTACATAATACAAGTGCCCGGGAGGTAACCTAGATAGTCCAAGTGCCCGCTCATTAACCTAGATCGTCCAAGTGCCCGCTAATTATCTTACATAGTCCAAGGGCCCGCTATTAACCTACATAGTACAAGGGCCCGCTAGATAACCTAGATAGTCCAAGTGCCCGTTAGTTAACCTAGATAGTCCAAGTGCCAGCAAGGTAACCTAGATAATCCAAGTGCCTGCTAGTGAACCTACATAGTCCAAGTGACCGCTATGGAACCTACATAGTCCAAGTGCCCGCTAGGGAACCTACATAATCAAAGTGCCCTTTAGGGAACTAAGATAGTGCAAGTGCCCGCTCGGGAACCTACATAGTCCAAGTGCCCACTAGGGAACCTACATTGTCCAAGTGGCCCTTAGTTAACCTAGATAGTCCAAGTGCTCGCTAGGTAACCTAAATAGTTCAAGTGCCCGCTAGGGCACGTACATAGTCCAAGTGTCCGCTAGGTAACCTAGATAATCCAAGTGCCCGCTAGGGAACGTACTTAGTCCAAGTGCCCGCTAGGCAACCTAGACAGTTCAAGTGCCGCTAGGTTACCTGCATAGTCCAAGTACCCGTTAGGTAACCTAGATAGTCCAAGTGCCCGCTAGGGAACCTATATAGTCCCAGTGCTATCTAGGTAACCTAGATAGTCCAAGGGCCCACTAGTTAACCTACATAGTCTAAAGGCTCGCTTGTTAACTTTGATAGTCCAAGTGCCCGCTGGTTAACCTAGATCGTCCAAGTGCCCGCTAGTTAACCTAGATCATCCAAGTGCCGGCTAGTTAACCTACATAATCCAAGGGCCCACTTGTTAACCTAGATCGTCCAAGCGTCCTCCAGTTAACCTACATAGTCCAAGTGCCCGCTAGGTAACCTATATAGTGCAAGTGTCCGCTAGGTAACCTACATAGTCCAAGTGCCCGCTAGTTAACATAGATAGTCCAAGTGCCCGTAGGGAAGGTACATAGTCCAAGTGCCCGCTAGGTAACCTAGAGAGTGCAAGTGCCCGCTAGTTAAGATACATAGTCCAAGTGCCTGCTAGGAAACCGAGATATTCCAAGTACCCATTAGTTAACCTAGATAGTCAAAGTGCCCCCTCTTAACCTACATAGTCCTATTGCCCGCTAGGGAACGTAGATAGCCCAAGTGCCCGCTAGGGAACGTACATAGTCCAAGTACCCGCTAGGTAACGTAGGTAGTTCAAGTGCCCGCTAGGTAACCTAGATAGTCCAAGTGCCTGCTAGGTAACCTACATAGTCCAAGTGCCCACTAGGTAACCTATATAGTCCAAATGCCCGCTATTTAACCTAGATCGTCCAGGTGTCCGCTATTTAACCTACATAGTAAAAGTGCCCGCTAGATAACCTAGATAGTCCAACTGCCCGTTACCTAACCTAGATAGTCCAAGTGCTCGCTAGGCAACCTACATAGTCCAAATGCCCATTCATTAACCTAGAAGTCCAAGTGCCCGCTATGTACCCTACATATTCCAAGTGCACATTCGTTAACCTAGATAGTCCAAGTGCCCGCTACGTATCCAAGACAGTCCAAGTGCCGGCTAGGTTACCTGCATAGTCCAAGTGCCCGTTCGTTAACCTAGATAGTCCAAGTGCCCGCTAGGTAACCTACATAGTCCAAGTGCCCGCTAGGTAACCTAGATAGTCCAAGTGCCCATTAGCTAACATAGATAGTCCAAGTGTCCGCTAGGTAATCTACATAGTCCAAGTGCCCTTTAGGGAACCTACATAATCCAAGTGCCCACTAGGGAACCTACATAGTCCAAGTGCCCGTTAGTTAACGTAGATTGTCCAAGTGTCTGCTAGGTAACCTAGATAGTCCAACAGCCCGCTAGTTAACCTACATTGTCCAAGTACCCACTAGGTAATGTAGGTAGTTCAAGTGCCCGCTAGTTAACCGAGATAGTCCAAGTGCTCACTAATTAACCTAGATCGTCCAAGTGTCCGCTATTTAATCTACATAATACAAGTGCCCGGGAGGTAACCTAGATAGTCCAAGTGCCCGCTCATTAACCTAGATCGTCCAAGTGCCCGCTAATTATCTTACATAGTCCAAGGGCCCGCTATTAACCTACATAGTACAAGGGCCCGCTAGATAACCTAGATAGTCCAAGTGCCCGTTAGTTAACCTAGATAGTCCAAGTGCCAGCAAGGTAACCTAGATAATCCAAGTGCCTGCTAGTGAACCTACATAGTCCAAGTGACCGCTATGGAACCTACATAGTCCAAGTGCCCGCTAGGGAACCTACATAATCAAAGTGCCCTTTAGGGAACTAAGATAGTGCAAGTGCCCGCTCGGGAACCTACATAGTCCAAGTGCCCACTAGGGAACCTACATTGTCCAAGTGCCCCTTAGTTAACCTAGATAGTCCAAGTGCTCGCTAGGTAACCTAAATAGTTCAAGTGCCCGCTAGGGCACGTACATAGTCCAAGTGTCCGCTAGGTAACCTAGATAATCCAAGTGCCCGCTAGGGAACGTACTTAGTCCAAGTGCCCGCTAGGCAACCTAGACAGTTCAAGTGCCGCTAGGTTACCTGCATAGTCCAAGTACCCGTTAGGTAACCTAGATAGTCCAAGTGCCCGCTAGGGAACCTATATAGTCCCAGTGCTATCTAGGTAACCTAGATAGTCCAAGGGCCCACTAGTTAACCTACATAGTCTAAAGGCTCGCTTGTTAACTTTGATAGTCCAAGTGCCCGCTGGTTAACCTAGATCGTCCAAGTGCCCGCTAGTTAACCTAGATCATCCAAGTGCCGGCTAGTTAACCTACATAATCCAAGGGCCCACTTGTTAACCTAGATCGTCCAAGCGTCCTCCAGTTAACCTACATAGTCCAAGTGCCCGCTAGGTAACCTATATAGTGCAAGTGTCCGCTAGGTAACCTACATAGTCCAAGTGCCCGCTAGTTAACATAGATAGTCCAAGTGCCCGTAGGGAAGGTACATAGTCCAAGTGCCCGCTAGGTAACCTAGAGAGTGCAAGTGCCCGCTAGTTAAGATACATAGTCCAAGTGCCTGCTAGGAAACCGAGATATTCCAAGTACCCATTAGTTAACCTAGATAGTCAAAGTGCCCCCTCTTAACCTACATAGTCCTATTGCCCGCTAGGGAACGTAGATAGCCCAAGTGCCCGCTAGGGAACGTACATAGTCCAAGTACCCGCTAGGTAACGTAGGTAGTTCAAGTGCCCGCTAGGTAACCTAGATAGTCCAAGTGCCTGCTAGGTAACCTACATAGTCCAAGTGCCCACTAGGTAACCTATATAGTCCAAATGCCCGCTATTTAACCTAGATCGTCCAGGTGTCCGCTATTTAACCTACATAGTAAAAGTGCCCGCTAGATAACCTAGATAGTCCAACTGCCCGTTACCTAACCTAGATAGTCCAAGTGCTCGCTAGGCAACCTACATAGTCCAAATGCCCATTCATTAACCTAGAAGTCCAAGTGCCCGCTATGTACCCTACATATTCCAAGTGCACATTCGTTAACCTAGATAGTCCAAGTGCCCGCTACGTATCCAAGACAGTCCAAGTGCCGGCTAGGTTACCTGCATAGTCCAAGTGCCCGTTCGTTAACCTAGATAGTCCAAGTGCCCGCTAGGTAACCTACATAGTCCAAGTGCCCGCTAGGTAACCTAGATAGTCCAAGTGCCCATTAGCTAACATAGATAGTCCAAGTGTCCGCTAGGTAATCTACATAGTCCAAGTGCCCTTTAGGGAACCTACATAATCCAAGTGCCCACTAGGGAACCTACATAGTCCAAGTGCCCGTTAGTTAACGTAGATTGTCCAAGTGTCTGCTAGGTAACCTAGATAGTCCAACAGCCCGCTAGTTAACCTACATTGTCCAAGTACCCAGTAGGTAATGTAGGTAGTTCAAGTGCCCGCTAGTTAACCGAGATAGTCCAAGTGCTCACTAATTAACCTAGATCGTCCAAGTGTCCGCTATTTAATCTACATAATACAAGTGCCCGGGAGGTAACCTAGATAGTCCAAGTGCCCGCTCATTAACCTAGATCGTCCAAGTGCCCGCTAATTATCTTACATAGTCCAAGGGCCCGCTATTAACCTACATAGTACAAGGGCCCGCTAGATAACCTAGATAGTCCAAGTGCCCGTTAGTTAACCTAGATAGTCCAAGTGCCAGCAAGGTAACCTAGATAATCCAAGTGCCTGCTAGTGAACCTACATAGTCCAAGTGACCGCTATGGAACCTACATAGTCCAAGTGCCCGCTAGGGAACCTACATAATCAAAGTGCCCTTTAGGGAACTAAGATAGTGCAAGTGCCCGCTCGGGAACCTACATAGTCCAAGTGCCCACTAGGGAACCTACATTGTCCAAGTGCCCGTGAGTTAACCTAGATGGTCCAAGTGTCCACTAGGTAACCTAGATTGTCCAACAGCCCGCTAGTTAAACCGACATTGTCCAAATATCCGCTACTTATCGTAGATAGTTCAAGTGCCCGCTAGGTAACCTAGATAGTCCAAGTGCATGCTAGGTAACCTACATATTTCAAGTGCCCGCTAGGTAACCTAGATAGTCCTAGTGCCCCTTAGTTAACCTAGATAGTCTAAGTGCCCGCTAGGTAACCTACATAGTTCAAGTGCCCACTAGGGATCCTACATAGTCCAAAAGCCCGCTAGGTAACCTTCAAAATCCAAGTGCCCGCTAGTTTTCATAGATAGTCCAAGTGCCGATAGGGAACGTACATAGTCCAAGGGCCCGCTAGGTAACCTAGATAGTCCAAGTGCCCCTTAGTTAACCTAGATAGTCCAAGTGCTCGCTAGGTAACCTAAATAGTTCAAGTGCCCGCTAGGGAACGTATATAGTCCAAAGGACCGCTAGGTAAACTAGATAGTTCAAGTGCCCGCTAGGGAACGTACATAGTCCGAGTGCCCACTAGGTAACCTACATAGTCCAAGTGCCCGCTATTTAGCCTAGATAGTCCAAGTGCCCGTTAGTTAACTTAGATAGTCCAAGTGCCCGCTAGGGAACGTACATAGTCCAAGTGTCCGCTAGGTAACCTAGATAATCCAAGTGCCCGCTAGGGAACGTACTTAGTCCAAGTGCCCGCTAGGTAACCTAGACAGTCCAAGTGCCGCTAGATTACCTGCATAGTCCAAGTGCCCGTTAGGTAACCTAGATAGTCCAAGTGCCCGCTAGGGAACCTATATAGTCCCAGTGCTATCTAGGTAACCTAGATAGTCCAAGGGCCCGCTAGTTAACCTACATAGTCCAAAGGCTCGCTTGTTAACTTTGATAGTCCAAGTGCCCGCTGGTTAACCTAGATCGTCCAAGTGCCCACTAGTTAACCTAGATCATCCAAGTGCCGGCTAGTTAACCTACATAATCCAAGGGCCCACTTGTTAACCTAGATCGTCCAAGCGTCCTCCAGTTAACCTACATAGTCCAAGTGCCCGCTAGGTAACCTATATAATGCAAGTGTCCGCTAGGTAACCTACATAGTCCAAGTGCCCGCTAGTTAACATAGATAGTCCAAGTGCCCGCTAGGGAAGGTACATAGTCCAAGTGCCCGCTAGGTAACCTAGAGAGTGCAAGTGCCCGCTAGTTAAGATACATAGTCCAAGTGCCTGCTAGGTAACCGAGATATTCCAAGTACCCATTAGTTAACCTAGATAGTCAAAGTGCCCCCTAGTTAACCTACATAGTCCTATTGCCCGCTAGGGAACGTAGATAGCCCAAGTGCCCGCTAGGGAACGTACATAGTCCAAGTACCCGCTAGGTAACGTAGGTAGTTCAAGTGCCCGCTAGGTAACCTAGATAGTCCAAGTGCCTGCTAGGTAACCTACATAGTCCAAGTGCCCACTAGGTAACCTATATAGTCCAAATGCCCGCTATTTAACCTAGATCGTCCAAGTGTCCGCTATTTAACCTACATAGTAAAAGTGCCCGCTAGATAACCTAGATAGTCCAACTGCCCGTTACCTAACCTAGATAGTCCAAGTGCTCGCTAGGCAACCTACATAGTCCAAGTGCCCATTCGTTAACCTAGAAATCCAAGTGCCCGCTATGTAACCTAGACAGTCCAAGTGCCGGCTAGGTTACCTGCATAGTCCAAGTGCCCGTTCGTTAACCTAGATAGTCCAAGTGCCCGCTAGGGAACCTCTATAGTCCCATTGCTATCTAGGTAACCTAGATAGTCCAAGGGCCCGCTAGTTAACCTACATTGTCCAAGGGCTCGCTTGTTAACTTTGATAGTCCCAGTGCCCGCTGGTTAACCTAGATCGTCCAAGTGCCCGCTAGTTAACCTAGATCATCCAAGTGCCGGCTAGTTAACCTACATAATCCAAGGGCCCACTTGTTAACCTAGATCGTCCAAGCGTCCTACAGTTAACCTACATAATCTAAGTGCCCGCTAGGTAACCTATATAGTGCAAGTGTCCGCTAGGTAACCTACATAGTCCAAGTGCCCGCTAGTTAACATAGATAGTCCAAGTGCCCTCTAGGGAAGGTACATAGTCCAAGTGCCCGCTAGGTAACCTAGAGAGTGCAAGTGCCCGCTAGTTAAGATACATAGTCCAAGTGCCTGCTAGGTAACCTAGATAGTCCAAGGGCCTGCTAGTTAACCTACATAGTCCAATTGCCCGCTAGGTATCCTACATAGTGCAAGTGTCCGCTAGTTAACCTACATAGTCCAAGTGCCCGCTAGTTAACCTAGGTAGTCCAAGTGCCCGCTAGGGAACCTACATAGTCCAAGTGCCCGCCAGGGAACCTACATAGTCCAAGTGCCCTTTAGGGAACTAAGATAGTCCAAGTGCAGCTAGGGAACCTACATAGTCTAACTGCCCACTAGGGAACTTACATAGTCCAAGTACCCGCTAGGTAACGTAGGTAGTTCAAGTGCCCGCTAGGTAACCTAGATAGTCCAAGTGCCTGCTAGGTAACCTAAATATTTCAAGTGCCCACTAGGTAACCTATATAGTCCAAATGCCCGCTATTTAACCTAGATCGTCCAAGTGTCCGCTATTTAACCTACATAGTACAAGTGCCCACTAGGTAACCTAGATAGTCCAAGTGCCCGTTCGTTAACCTAGATAGTCCAAGTGCCCGCTACGTAACCAAGACAGTCCAAGTGCCCGCTAGGGAACCTATATAGTCCCAGTGCTATCTAGGTAACCTAGATAGTCCAAGGGCCCGCTAGTTAACCTACATAGTCCAAGGGCTCACTTGTTAACTTTGATAGTCCAAGTGCCCCGTGTTTAACCTAGATCGTCCAAGTGCCCGCTAGTTAACCTAGATCATCCAAGTGCCGGCTAGTTAACCTACATAATCCAAGGGCCCACTTGTTAACCTAGATCGTCCAAGCGTCCTCCAGTTAACCTACATAGTCCAAGTGCCCGCTTGGTAACCTATAAAGTGCAAGTGTCCGCTAGGTAACCTACATAGTCCAAGTGCCCGCTAGTTAACATAGATAGTCCAAGTGCCCGCTAGAGAACATACATAGTCCAAGTGCCTGCTAGGTAACCTACATAGTGCAAGTGTCCGCTACTTAACCTACATAGTCCAAGTACCCGCTAGTTAACCTAGATAGTCCAAGTGCCCGCTAGGGAACCTACATAGTCCAAGTGCCCGCCAGGGAACTAAGATAGTCCAAGTGCAGCTAGGGAACCTACATAGTCTAACTGCCCACTAGGGAACGTACATAGTTCAAGTTCCCGCTAGGTAATGTAGGTAGTTCAAGTGCCCGCTAGGTAACCTTGATAGTCCAAGTGCCTGCTAGGTAACCTAAATATTTCAAGTGCCCACTAGGTAACCTATATAGTCCAAATGCCCGCTATTTAACCTAGATCGTCCAAGTGTCCGCTATTTAACCTACATAGTACAAGTGCCCGCTAGGTAACCTAGATAGTCCGAGTGCCCGTTCGTTAACCTAAATAGTCCAAGTGCCCGTTAGGTAACCTAGATAGTCCAAGTTCCCGCTAGGTTACCTACATAGTCCGAGTGACTGCTAGTTAACCTAGATAGTCCAAGTGCCCGCTAGTTAACCTAGATCGTCCAAGTGCCCGCTAATTAATTTACATAGTTCAAGGGCCCGCGAGTTAACCTCCATAGTCCAAGTGCCCGCTAGGAACCTACATAGTCCAAGTGCCCGTTAGGTAAACTAGATAGTCCAAGTGCCCGCTAGGTAACCTACATATTCCAATTGCACATTCGTTAACCTAGATAGTCCAAGTGCCCGTTAGGTAACCTAGATAGTCCAAGTGCCCGCTAGGTAACCTACATATTCCAAGTGCACATTCGTTAACCTAGATAGTCCAAGTGCCCGCTACTTATCCAAGACAGTCCAAGTGCCCGCTAGGTAACCTATATAGTCCACGTGCCCGCTAGGTAACCGAGATATTCTAAGTACCCATTAGTTAACCTAGATAGCCGAAGTGCCCCCTTGTTAACCTACATAGTCCTAGTGCCCGCTAGGTAACGTAGAAAGCCCAATTGCCCGCTAGGTAACGAACATAGTTCAAAAGCCCGCTAGGTAAACTAGAAAGTCCAAGTGCCCGCCAAGGAACATACATAGTCTGAGTGCCCGCTAGTTAACACACATAGACCATATGTCCGCTAGTTAACCTAGATAGTCCAAGTGCTCGCTAGGTAACCTAGATAGTCCAAGTTCACCCTAGGTTACCTACATAGTCCGAGTGACCGCTAGTTAACCTAGATAGTCCAAGTGCCCTTTAGGGAACTAAGACAGTCCAAGTGCCCACTAGGGAACCTACATAGTCCATATGCCCTCTAGGGAACCTACATAATCCAAGTGCCCACTAGGGAACCTACATAGTCCAAGTGCCCGTTAGTTAACGTATATTGTCCAAGTGTCCGCTAGGTAACCTAGATAGTCCAACAGCCCGCTAGTTAACCTACATTGTCCAAGTACCCGCTAGGTAACGTAGGTATTTCAAGTGCCCGCTAGGTAACCTAGATAGTCCAAGTGCCAGCTAGGTAACCTAAATATTTCAAGTGCCCGCTAGGTAACCTATATAGTCCAAATGCCCGCTAGGGAACCTACATAGTCCAAGTGCCCGCTAGTTAACCGAGATAGTCCAAGTGCTCGCTAATTAACCTAGATCGTCCAAGTGTCCGCTATTTAATCTACATAGTACAAGTGCCCGGTAGGTAACCTAGATAGTCCAAGTGCCCGTACGTTAACCTAGATAGTCCAAGTGCCCGCTAAGTAACCTATTAATCCAAGTTCCCGCTAGGTTACCTACATAGTCCGAGTGTCCGCGAGTTAACCTAGATAGTCCAAGTGCCGGCTAGTTAACCTAGATCGTCCAAGTGCCTGCTAGTTAACCTACATAGTCCAAGGGCCCGCTAGGTAACCTACATAGTCCAAGTCCACGCTAGTTAACCTAGATAATCCAAGTGCCCGCTAGTTAACCTAGATCGTCCAAGTTCCACTAATTAACCTACATAGTCCAAGTGTCCGAACGTAACCTAGATAGTCCAAGTGCCCGCTAGGTAACCTACATAGTCCAAGTGCCCGCTAGGTAACCTAGATAGTCCAGGTGCCCATTAGCTAACATAGATAGTCCAAGGGTCCGCTACGTAATCTACATAGTCCAAGTGCCCTTTAGGGAACTAAGATAGTCCAAATGCCCGCTAGGGAACCTACATAGTCCATATGCCCTCTAGGGAACCTACATAATCCAAGTGCCCACTAGGGAACCTACATAGTCCAAGTGCCCGTTAGTTAACGTAGATTGTCCAAGTGTCCGCTAGGTAACCTAGATAATCCAACAGCCCGCTAGTTAACCTACATTGTCCAAGTACCCGCTAGGTAACGTAGGTAGTTCAAGTGCCCGCTAGTTAACCGAAATAGTCCAAGTGCTCGCTAATTAACCTAGATGGTCCAAGTGTCCGCTATTTAATCTACATAGTACAAGTGCCCGGTAGGTAACCTAGATAGTCCAAGTGCCCGCTCGTTAAGCTAGATCGTCCAAGTGCCGCTAATTAACTTACATAGTCCAAGGGCCCGCTATTAACCTACAAAGTACAAGGGCCCGCTAGATAACCTAGATAGTCCAAGTTCCCGTTAGTTAACCTAGATAGTCCAAGTGCCCGCTAGGTAACCTACATAGTCCAAGTGCCCGCTAGTTAACCTACATAGTCCAAGTGCCTGATAGGGAAACTACATAGTCCAAGTGCCCGCTATGGAACCTACATAGTCCAAGTGCCTGCTAAGGAACCTACATAATCAAAGTGCCCTTTAGGGAACTAAGATAGTCCAAGTGCCCGCTCGGGAACCTACATAGTCCAAGTGCCCACTAGCGAACCTACATAGTCCAAGTGCCCGTTAGTTAACCTAGATGGTCTAAGTGCCCTCTAGGTAACCTAGATAGTCCAAGTTCCCGCTAGGTTACCTACATAGTCCGAGTGACTGCTAGTTAACCTAGATAGTCCAAGTGCCCGCTAGTTAACCTAGATCGTCCAAGTGCCCGCTAATTAACTTACATAGTTCAAGGGCCCGCTAGTTAACCTCCATAGTCCAAGCGCCCGCTAGGAACCTACATAGTCCAAGTGCCCGTTAGGTAACCTAGATAGTCCAAGTGCCCGCTAGGTAACCTACATATTCCAAGTGCACATTCGTTAACCTAGATAGTCCAAGTGCCCGCTACGTATCCAAGACAGTCCAAGTGCCCGCTAGGTAACCTATATAGTCCATGTGCCCGCTAGGTAACCGAGATATTCCAAGTACCCGTTAGTTAACCTAGATAGTCGAAGTGCCCCCTAGTTAACCTACATAGTCCTAGTGCCCGCTAGGTAATGTAGATAGCCCAAGTGCCCGCTAGGGAACGTACATAGTCCAAAAGCCCGCTAGGTAACCTAGAAAGTCCAAGTGCTCGCTAAGGGACATACATAGTCTGAGTGCCCGCTAGTTAACACACATAGTCCAAGTGCCCACTAAGGAACATACATAGTCCGAGTGCCCGCTAGTTAACACACATAGTCCAAGTGCTCGCTAGTTAACCTAGATAGTCCAAGTGCTCGTTAGTTAACCTAGATAGTCCAAGTGCCCGCTAGGGAACGTACATTGTCCAAGTGCCCGCTAGGTAACCTAGATAGTCCAAGTGCCCGCTAGGTAACCTACATAGTCCAAGTGCCCGCTAGGTAACCTAAATTGTCCAAATGCCCGCTAGGGAAACTACATATTCCAAGTGCCCACTAGTTAACCTAGATAGTCCTAGTGCCCCCTAGTAAACCTACATAATCCATGGGCCCGCTAGTTAACCTACATAGTGCAAGGACCCGCTAGTTAACCTAGATCGTGCAAGTGCCCACTAGGGAACCTACATAGTCCAAGTGCCCGTTAGTTAACCTAGATGGTCTAAGTGCCCTCTAGGTAACCTAGATAGTCCAAGTTCACCCTAGGTTACCTACATAGTCCGAGTGACCGCTAGTTAACCTAGATAGTCCAAGTGCCCTTTAGGGAACTAAGATAGTCCAAGTGCCCGCTAGGGAACCTACATAGTCCATATGCCCTCTAGGGAACCTACATAATCCAAGTGTCCACTAGGGAACCTACATAGTCCAAGTGCCCGTTTGTTAACCTAGATTGTCCAAGTGTCCGCTAGGTAACATAGATAGTCCAACAGCCCGCTAGTTAACCTACATTGTCCAAGTACCCGCTAGGTAACGTAGGTAGTTCAAGTGCCCGCTAGTTAACCGAGATAGTCCAAGTGCTCGCGAATTAACCTAGATCGTCCAAGGGTCCGCTATTTAATCTACATAGTACAAGTGCCCGGTAGGTAACCAAGATAGTCCAAGTGCCCTCTCGTTAACCTAGATCGTCCAAGTGCCCGCTAATTAACTTACATAGTCCAAGGGCCCGCTATTAACCTACATAGTACAAGGGCCCGCTACATAACCTAGATAGTCCAAGTGCCCGTTAGTTAACCTAGATAGTTCAAGTGCCCCCTAGGTAACACACATAGTCCAAGTGCCCGCTAGTTAACCTAGATAGTCCAAGTGCTCATTAGTTAACCTAGATAGTCCAAGTGCCCGCTAGGTAACGTACATTTTCCAAGTGCCCGCTAGGTAACCTAGATAGTCCAAGTTCCCCCTAGGTTACCTACATAGTCCGAGTGACCGCTCGTTAACCTAGATAGTCCAAGTGCCCTTTAGGGAACTAAACTAGTCCAAATGCCCGCTAGTCAACCTAGATCGTCCAAGTGCCCGCTAATTAACTTACATAGTTCAAGGGCCCACTAGTTAACCTCCATATTCCAAGTGCCCGCTAGGAACCTACATAGTACATGTGCCCGTTCGGTAACCTAGATAATCCAAGTGCCCGCTAGGTAACCTACATATTCCAAGTGCACATTCGTTAACCTAGAGAGTCCAAGTGCCCGCTACGTATCCAAGACAGTCCCAGTGCCCGCTAGGTAACCTATATAGTCCATGTGCCCGCTAGTTAACACACATAGTCCAAGTGCCCACTAGTTAACCTAGATAGTCCAAGTGCTCGTTAGTTAACCTAGATAGTCCAAGTGCCCGCTACGTATCCAAGACAGTCCAAGTGCCCGCTAGGTAACCTATATAGTCCATGTGCCCGCTAGGTAACCGACATATTCCAAGTACCCGTTAGTTAACCTAGATAGTCGAAGTGCCCCCTAGTTAACCTACATAGTCCAAGTGCCCGCTAGGTAACGTAGATAGCCCAAGTGCCCGCTAGGTAACCTACACAGTCCAAGTGCCCGCTAGGTAACCTAGATAGTCCAGGTGCTCATTAGCTAACATAGATAGTCCAAGTGTCCGCTAGGTAATCTACATAGTCCAAGTGCCCTTTAGGGAACTAAGATAGTCCAAATGCCCGCTAGGGAACCTACATAGTCCATATGCCCTCTAGGGAACCTACATATTCCAAGTGCCCACTAGGGAACCTACATAGTCCAAGTGCCCGTTAGTTAACGTAGATTGTCCAAGTGTCCGCTAGGTAACCTAGATAGTCCAACAGCCCGCTAGTTAACCTACATTGTCCAAGTACCCGCTAGTTAACCGAAATAGTCCAAGTGCTCACTAATTAACCTAGATCGTCCAAGGGTCCGCTATTTAATCTACATAGTACAAGTGCCCGGTAGGTAACCTAGATAGTCCAAGTGCCCGCTCGTTAACCTAGATCGTCCAAGTGCCCGCTAATTAACTTACATAGTCCAAGGGTCAGCTATTAACCTACATAATACAAGGGCCCGCTAGATAACCTAGATAGTCCAAGTGCCAGTTAGTTAAAATAGATAGTCCAAGTGCCCGCTAGGTAACCTACATATTCCAAGTGCACATTCGTTAACCTAGATAGTTCAAGTGCCCGCTACGTATCCAAGATAGTCCAAGTGCCCGCTAGGTAATCTATATAGTCCATGTGCCCGCTAGGTAACCGAGATATTCCAAGTACCCGTTAGTTAACCTAGATAGTCGAAGTGCCCCCTAGTTGACCTACATAGTCCAAATGCCCGCTAGGTAACGTAGATAGCCCAAGTGCCCGCTAGGGAACGTACATAGTCCAAAAGCCCGCTAGATAACCTAGAAAGTACAAGTGCCCGCTAAGGAACACACATTGTCCGAGTGCCCGCTAGTTAACACACATAGTCCAAGTGCCCGCTAAGGAACATACATAGTCCGAGTGCCCGCTAGTTAACACACATAGTCCAAGTGCCCGCTAGTTAACCTAGATAGTCCAAGTGCTCGTTAGTTAACCTAGATAGTCCAAGTGCCCGCTAGGGAACGTACATTGTCCAAGTGCCCGCTAGGTAACCTAGATAGTCCAAGTGCCCGCTAGGTAACCTAGATAGTCCAAGTTCCCCCTAGGTTACCTACATAGTCTGAGTGACCGCTAGTTAACCTAGATAGTCCAAGTGCCCTTTAGGGAACTAAGATAGTCCAAGTGCCCGCTAGGAAACCTACATAGTCCATGTGCCCTCTAGGGAACCTACATAATCCAAGTGCCCACTAGGGAACCTACATAGTCCAAGTGCCCGTTAGTTAACCTAGGTTGTCCAAGTGTCCGCTAGGTAACCTAGATAGTCCAACAGCCCGCTAGTTAACCTACATTGTCCAAGTACCCGCTAGGTAACCTAAATATTTCAAGTGCCCGCTAGGTAACCTATATAGTCCAAATGCCCGCTAGGGAACCTACATAATCCAAGTGCCCGCTAGTTAACCGAGATAGTCCAAGTGCTCGCTAATTAACCTAGATCGTCCAAGTGTCCGCTATTTAATCTACATAGTACAAGTGCCCGGTAGGTAACCTAGATAATCCAAGTGCCCGTTCGTTAACCTAGATAGTCCAAGTGCCCCCTAAGTAACCTATTAGTCCAAGTTCCCGCTAGGTTACCTACATAGTCCGAGTGACCGCTAGTTAACCTAGATAGTCCAAGTGCCCGCTAGTTAACCTAGATCGTCCAAGTGCCTGCTAGTTAACCTACATAGTCCAAGGGCCCGCTAGTTAACCTACATAGTCCAAGGCCCCGCTAGTTAACCTAGATAATCCAAGTGCCCGCTAGTTAACCTAGATCGTCCAAGTTCCACTAATTAACCTACATAGTCCAAGTTTCCGAACGTTACCTAGATAGTCCAAGTGCCCATTAGCTAACATAGATAGTCCAAGTGTCCGCTAGGTAATCTACATAGTCCAAGTGCCCTTTAGGGAACTAAGATAGTCCAAGTGCCCGCTAGGGAACCTACATAGTCCAAGTGCCCGTTAGGTAACCTAGATGGTCCAAGTGCCCTCTAGGTAACCTAGATAGTCCATGTTCCCGCTAGGTTACCTACATAGTCCGAGTGACTGCTAGTTAACCTAGATAGTCCAAGTGCCCGCTAGTTAACCTAGATCGTCCAAGTGCCCGCTAATTAACTTACATAGTTCAAGGGCCCGCTAGTTAACCTCCATAGTCCAAGTGCCCACTAGGGAACCTACATAGTCCAAGTGCCCGTTAGTTAACCTTGATGGTCCAAGTGTCCGCTAGGTAACCTAGATTGTCCAACAGCCCGCTAGTTAACCGACATTGTCCAAATACCCGCTAGGTATCTTAGATAGTTCAAGTGCCCGCTAGGTAACCTAGATAGTCCAAGTGCCTGCTAGGTAACCTACATATTTCAAGTGCCCGCTAGGTAACCTAGATAGTCCTAGTGCCCCTTAGTTAACCTAGATAGTCCAAGTGCACGCTAGGAACATACATTATCCAAGTGCCCGCTAGGTAACCTAGATAGTCCAAGTGCCCGCTAGGTAACCTAGATAGTCCAAGTTCCCCCTAGGTTACCTACATAGTCCGAGTGACCGCTAGTTAACCTAGATAGTCCAAGTGCCCTTTAGGGAACTAAGATAGTCCAAGTGCCCGCTAGGGAACCTACATAGTCCATATGCCCTCTAGGGAACCTACATAATCCAAGTGCCCACTAGGGAACCTACATAGTCCAAGTGACCGTTAGTTAACCTAGATTGTCCAAGAGTCCGCTAGGTAACCTAGATAGTCCAACAGCCCGCTAGTTAACCTACATTGTCCAAGTACCCGCTAGGTAACCTAAATATTTCAAGTGCCCGCTAGGTAACCTATATAGTCCAAATGCCCGCTAGGGAACCTACATAGTCCAAGTGCCCGCTAGTTAACCGAGATAGTCCAAGTGCTCGTTAATTAATCTAGATCGTCCAAGTGTCCGCTATTTAATCTACATAGTACAAGTGCCCGGTAGGTAACCTAGATAGTCCAAGTGCCCGTTCGTTAACCTAGATAGTCCAAGTGCCCGCTAAGTAACCTATTAGTCCAAGTTCTCGCTAGGTTACCTACCTAGTCCGAGTGACCGCTAGTTAACCTAGATAGTCGAAGTGCCCGCTAGTTAAGCTAGATCGTCCAAGTGCCTGCTAGTTAACCTACATAGTCCAAGGGCCCGCTAGTTAACCTACATAGTCCAAGGCCCCGCTAGTTAACCTAGATAATCCAAGTGCCCGCTAGTTAACCTAGATCGTCCAAGTTCCGCTAATTAACCTACATAGTCCAAGTGTCCGAACGTAACCTAGATAGTCCAGGTGCCCATTAGCTAACATAGACAGTCCAAGTGTCCGCTAGGTAATCTACATAGTCCAAGTGCCCTTTAGGGAACTAAGATAGTCCAAGTGCCCGCTAGGGAACCTACATAGTCCAAGTGCCCGTTAGGTAACCTAGATGGTCCAAGTGCCCTCTAGGTAACCTAGAAAGTCCAAGTTCCCTCTAGGTTACCTACATAGTCCGAGTGACTGTTAGTTAACCTAGATAGTCCAAGTGCCCGCTAATTAACTTACATAGTTCAAGGGCCCGCTAGTTAACCTCCATAGTCCAAGTGCCCACTAGGGAACCTACATAGTCCAAGTGCCCGTTAGTTAACCTTGATGGTCCAAGTGTCCGCTAGGTAACCTAGATTGTCCAACAGCCCGCTAGTTAACCGACATTGTCCAAATACCCGCTAGGTATCTTAGATAGTTCAAGTGCCCGCTAGGTAACCTAGATAGTCCACGTGCCTGCTAGGTAACCTACATATTTCAAGTGCCCGCTAGGTAACCTAGATAGTCCTAGTGCCCCTTAGTTAACCTAGATAGTCCAAGTGCACGCTAGGAACATACATTATCCAAGTGCCCGCTAGGTAACCTAGATAGTCCAAGTGCCCGCTAGGTAACCTAGATAGTCCAAGTTCCCCCTAGGTTACCTACATAGTCCGAGTGACCGCTAGTTAACCTAGATAGTCCAAGTGCCCTTTAGGGAACTAAGATAGTCCAAGTGCCCGCTAGGGAACCTACATAGTCCATATGCCCTCTAGGGAACCTACATAATCCAAGTGCCCACTAGGGAACCTACATAGTCCAAGTGACCGTTAGTTAACCTAGATTGTCCAAGTGTCCGCTAGGTAACCTAGATAGTCCAACAGCCCGCTAGTTAACCTACATTGTCCAAGTACCCGCTAGGTAACCTAAATATTTCAAGTGCCCGCTAGGTAACCTATATAGTCCAAATGCCCGCTAGGGAACCTACATAGTCCAAGTGCCCGCTAGTTAACCGAGATAGTCCAAGTGCTCGCTAATTAATCTAGATCGTCCAAGTGTCCGCTATTTAATCTACATAGTACAAGTGCCCGGTAGGTAACCTAGATAGTCCAAGTGCCCGTTCGTTAACCTAGATAGTCCAAGTGCCCGCTAAGTAACCTATTAGTCCAAGTTCTCGCTAGGTTACCTACCTAGTCCGAGTGACCGCTAGTTAACCTAGATAGTCGAAGTGCCCACTAGTTAAGCTAGATCGTCCAAGTGCCTGCTAGTTAACCTACATAGTCCAAGGGCCCGCTAGTTAACCTACATAGTCCAAGGCCCCGCTAGTTAACCTAGATAATCCAAGTGCCCGCTAGTTAACCTAGATCGTCCAAGTTCCGCTAATTAACCTACATAGTCCAAGTGTCCGAACGTAACCTAGATAGTCCAGGTGCCCATTAGCTAACATAGACAGTCCAAGTGTCCGCTAGGTAATCTACATAGTCCAAGTGCCCTTTAGGGAACTAAGATAGTCCAAGTGCCCGCTAGGGAACCTACATAGTCCAAGTGCCCGTTAGGTAACCTAGATGGTCCAAGTGCCCTCTAGGTAACCTAGAAAGTCCAAGTTCCCTCTAGGTTACCTACATAGTCCGAGTGACTGCTAGTTAACCTAGATAGTCCAAGTGCCCGCTAGTTAACCTAGATCGTCCAAGTGCCCGCTAATTAACTTACATAGTTCAAGGGCCCGCTAGTTAACCTCCATAGTCCAAGTGCCCACTAGGGAACCTACATAGTCCAAGTGCCCGTTAGTTAACCTTGATGGTCCAAGTGTCCGCTAGGTAACCTAGATTGTCCAACAGCCCGCTAGTTAACCGACATTGTCCAAATACCCGCTAGGTAACGTAGGTCGTTCAAGTGCCCACTAGTTAACCGAAATAGTCCAAGTGCTTGCTAATTAACCTAGATCGTCCAAGTGTCCGCTATTTAATCTACATAGTACCAGTGCCCGGTAGGTAACCTAGATAGTACAAGTGCCCGCTCATTAACCTAGATCGTCCAAGTGCCCGCTAATTAACTTACATAGTCCAAGGGCCCGCTATTAACCTACATAGTACAAGGGCCCGCTAGATAACCTAGATAGTCCAAGTGTTCGCTAGGTAACCTACATAGTCCAAGTGCCCGCTAGTTAACCTACATAGTCCAAGTGCCTGATAGGGAAACTACATAATCAAAGTGCCCTTTAGGGAACTAAGATAGTCCAAGTGCCCGCTCGGGAACCTACGTAGTCCAAGTGCCCACTAGGGAACCTACATTGTCCAGGTGCCCGTTAGTTAACCTAGATGGTCCAAGTGCCCGCTAGGTAACCTAGATAGTCCAAGTTCCTGCTAGTTACCTACATAGTCCGAGTGACTGCTAGTTAACCTAGATAGTCCAAGTGCCCGCTAGTTAACCTAGATCGTCCAAGTGCCCGTTAGGTAACCTAGATAGTCCAAGTGCCCGCTAGGTAACCTACATATTCCAAGTGCACATTCGTTAACCTTGATAGTCCATGTTCCCGCTACAAATACAAGACAGTCCAAGTGCCCGCTAGGTAACCTATATAGTCCATGTGCCCGCTAGGTAGCGGAGATATTCCAAGTACCCTTTAGTTAACCTAGATAGTCGAAGTGCCCCCTAGTTAACGTACATAGTCCAAGTGCCCGCTAGGTAACCTACATATTCCAAGTGCACATTCGTTAACCTTGATAGTCCAAGTTCCCGCTACATATACAAGACAGTCCAAGTGCCCGCTAGGTAACCTATATAGTCCATGTGCCCGCTAGGTAGCGGAGATATTCAAAGTACCCTTTAGTTAACCTAGATAGTCGAAGTGCCCCCTAGTTAACGTACATAGTCCAAGTGCCCGCTAGGTAACGTAGATAGCCCAAGTGCCCGCTAGGGAATGTACATAGTCCAAAGTCCGCTAGGTAACCTAGAAAGTCCAAGTGCCCGCTAAGGAACATACATAGTCCGAGTGCCCGCCAGTTAACACACATATTCCAAGTGCCCGCTAGTTAACCTAGATAGTCCAAGTGCTCCTTAGTTAACCTAGATAGTCCAAGTGCCCGCTAGGGAACGTACATTGTCCAAGTGCCCGCTAGGTAACCTAGATAGTCCAAGTGCCCGCTAGGTAACCTAGATAGTCCAAGTTCCCCCTAGGTTACCTACATAGTCCGAGTGACCGCTAATTAACTTACATAGTTCAAGGGCCCGCTAGTTAACCTCCATAGTCCAAGTGCCCGCTAGGAACCTACATAGTCCAAGTGCCCGTTAGGTAACCTAGATAATCCAAGTGCCCGCTAGGTAACCTACATATTCCAAGTGCACATTCGTTAACCTAGATAGTCCAAGTGCCCGCTACGTATCCAAGACAGTCCCCGTGCCCGCTAGGTAACCTATATAGTCCATGGGCCCGCTAGGTAACCGAGATATTACAAGTACCCGTTAGTTAACCTAGATAGTCGAAGTGCCCCCTAGTTAACCTACATAGTCCAAGTGCCCGCTAGGTAACGTAGATAGCCCAAGTGCCTGCTAGGGAACGTACATAGTCCAAAAGCCCGCTAGGTAACCTAGAAAGTCCAACTGCCCGCTAGTTAACACACATAGTCCAAGTGCTCGTTAGTTAACCTAGATAGTCCAAGTGCCCGCTAGGGAACGTATATTGTCCAAGTGCCCGCTAGGGAACCTATATAGTCCCAGTGCTATCTAGGTAACCTAGATAGTCCAAGGGCCCGCTAGTTAACCTACATAGTCCAAAGCTCGCTTGTTAACTTTGATAGTCCAAGTGCCCGCTGGTTAACCTAGATCGTCCAAGTGCCCGCTAGTTAACCTAGATCATCCAAGTGCCGGCTAGTTAACCTACATAATCCAAGGGCCCACTTGTTAACCTAGATCGTCCAAGCGTCCTCCAGTTAACCTACATAGTCCAAGTGCCCGCTAGGTAACCTATATAGTGCAAGTGTCCGCTAGGTAACCTACATAGTCCAAGTGCCCGCTAGTTAACATAGATAGTCCAAGTGCCCGCTAGGGAAGGTACATAGTCCAAGTGCCCGCTAGGTAACCTAGAGAGTGCAAGTGCCCGCTAGTTAAGATACATAGTCCAAGTGCCTGCTAGGTAACCGAGATATTCCAAGTACCCATCAGTTAAACTAGATAGTCGAAGTGCCCCCTAGTTAACCTACATAGTCCTATTGCAAGCTAGGTAACGTAGATAGCGCAAGTGCCCGCTAGGGAACGTACATAGTCCAAGTACCCGCTAGGTAACGTAGGTAGTTCAAGTGCCCGCTAGGTAACCTAGATAGTACAAGTGCCTGCTAGGTAACCTACATAGTCCAAGTGCCCACTAGGTAACCTATATAGTCCAAATGCCCCCTATTTAACCTAGATCGTCCAAGTGTCCGCTATTTAACCTACATAGTAAAAGTGCCCGCTAGGTAACCTACATAGTGCAAGTGTCCGCTAGTTAACCTACATAGTCCAAGTGCCCGCTAGTTAACCTAGGTAGTCCAAGTGCCCGCTAGGGAACCTACATAGTCCAAGTGCCCGCCAGGGAACCTACATAGTCCAAGTGCCCTTTAGGGAACTAAGATAGTCCAAGTGCCGCTAGGGAACCTACATAGTCTAACTGCCCACTAGGGAACGTACATAGTCCAAGTACCCGCTAGGTAACGTAGGTAGTTCAATTGCCCGCTAGGTAACCTAGATAGTCCAAGTGCCCACTAGGTAACCTATATAGTCCAAATGCCCCCTATTTAACCTAGATCGTCCAAGTGTCCGCTATTTAACCTACATAGTAAAAGTGCCCGCTAGGTAACCTACATAGTGCAAGTGTCCACTAGTTAACCTACATAGTCCAAGTGCCCGCTAGTTAACCTAGGTAGTCCAAGTGCCCGCTAGGGAACCTACATAGTCCAAGTGCCCGCCAGGGAACCTACATAGTCCAAGTGCCCTTTAGGGAATTAAGATAGTCCAAGTGCCGCTAGGGAACCTACATAGTCTAACTGCCCACTAGGGAACGTACATAGTCCAAGTACCCGCTAGGTAACGTAGGTAGTTCAATTGCCCGCTAGGTAACCTAGATAGTCCAAGTGCCTTCTAGGTAACCTAAATATTTCAAGTGCCCACTAGTTAACCTACATAGTCCAAATGCCCGCTATTTAACCTAGATCGTCCAAGTGTCCGCTATTTAACCTACATAGTACAAGTGCCCGCAAGGTAACCTAGATAGTCCAAGTGCCCGTTCGTTAACCTAGATAGTACAAGTGCCCGCTAGGTAACCTAGATAGTCCAAGTTCCCGCTAGGTTACCTACATAGTCCGAGTGACTGCTAGTTAACCTAGATAGTCCAAGTGCCCGCTAGTTAACCTAGATCATCCAAGTGCCCACTAATTAACTTACATAGTTCAAGGGCCCGCTAGTTAACCTCCATAGTCCAAGTGCCCGCTAGGAACCTACATAGTCCAAGTGCCCGTTAGGTAACCTAGATAGTCCAAGTGCCCGCTAGGTAACATACATATTCCAAGTGCACATTCGTTAACCTAGATAGTCCAAGTGCCCGCTACGTATCCAAGACAGTCCAAGTGCCCGCTAGGTAACCTATATACTCCATATGCCCGCTAGGTAACCGAGATATTCCAAGTACCCATTAGTTAACCTAGATAGTCGAAGTGCCCCCTAGTTAACCTACATAGTCCTATTGCCCGCTAGGTAACGTAGATAGCCCAAGTGCCCGCTAGGGAACGTACATAGTCCAAGTACCCGCTAGGTAACGTAGGTAGTTCAATTGCCCGCTAGGTAACCTAGATAGTCCAAGTGCCTGCTAGGTAACCTATATAGTCCAAATGCCCGCTATTAAACCTAGATCGTCCAAGTGTCGGCTATTTAACCTACATAGTACAAGTGCCCGCTAGATAACCTAGATAGTCCAACTGCCTGTTCCTAACCTAGATAGTCCAAGTGCTCGCTAGGCAACCTACATAGTCCAAGTGCCCATTCTTTAACCTATAAGTCCAATGACCGCTATTTAACCTAGACAGTCCAAGTGCCGGCTAGGTTACCCGCATAGTCCAAGTGCCCGTTCATTAACCTAGATAGTCCAAGTGCCCGCTAGGGAACCTATATAGTCCCAGTGCTATCTAGGTAACCTAGATAGTCCAAGGGCCCGCTAGTTAACCTACATAGTCCAAGGGCTCGCTTGTTAACTTTGATAGTCCAAGTGCCCGTTGGTTAACCTAGATCGTCCAAGTGCCCGCTAGTTAACCTAGATCATCCAAGTGCTGGCTAGTTAACCTACATAATCCAAGGGCCCACTTGTTAACCTAGATCGTCCAAGCGTCCTCCAGTTAACCTACATAGTCTAATTGCCCGCTAGGTAACCTATATAGTGCAAGTTTCCGCTAGGTAACCTACATAGTCCAAGTGCCCGCTGGTTAACATAGATAGTCCAAGTGCCCGCTAGGGAAGGTACATAGTCCAAGTGCCCGCTAGGTACCTAGAGAGTGCAAGTGCCCGCTAGTTTAGATACATAGTCCAAGTGCCTGCTAGGTAACCTAGATTGTCCAAGGGCCTGCTAGTTAACCTACATAGTCCAAGTGCCTGCTATGTAACCTACATAGTGCAAGTGTCCGCTAGTTAACCTACATAGTGCAAGTGCCCGCTAGTTAACCTAGGTAGTCCAAGTGCCCGCCAGGGAACCTACATACTCCAAGTGCCCTTTAGGGAACTAAGATAGTCCAAGTGCCGCTAGGGACCCTACATAGTCTAACTGCCCACTAGGGAACGTACATAGTCCAACTACCCGCTAGGTAACGTAGGTAGTTCAATTGCCCGCTAGGTAACCTAGATAGTCCAAGTGCCCATTAGCTAACATAGATAGTCCAAGTGTCCGCTAGATAATCTACACAGTCCAAGTGCCCTTTAGGGAACCTACATAATCCAAGTGCCCACTAGGGAACCTACATAGTCCAAGTGCCCGTTAGTTAACGTAGATTGTCCAAGTGTCTGCTAGGTAACCTAGATAGTCCAACAGCCCGCTAGTTAACCTACATCGTCCAAGTACCCACTAGGTAATGTAGGTAGTTCAAGTGCCCGCTAGTTAACCGAGAAAGTCCAAGTGCTCGCTAATTAACCTAGATCGTCCTAGTGTCCGCTATTTAATCTACATAATACAAGTGCCCGGTAGGTATCCTAGATAGTCCTAGTGCCCGCTCGTTAACCTAGATCGTCCAAGTGCCCGCTAATTATCTTACATAGTCCAAGGGCCCGCTATTAACCTACATAGTAAAAGGGCCCGCTAGATAACCTAGATAGTCCAAGTGCCCGTTCCCTAACCTAGATAGTCCAAGTGCTCGCTAGGCAACCTACATAGTCCAAATGCCCATTCATTAACCTAGAAGTCCAAGTGCCCGCTATGTAACCTAGACAGTCCTAGTGCCGGCTAGGTTACCTGCATAGTCCAAGTGCCCGTTCGTTAACCTAGATAGTCCAAGTGCCCGCTAGGGAACCTATATAGTCCCAGTGCTATCTAGGTAACCTAGATAGTCCAAGGGCCCGCTAGTTAACCTACATAGTCCAAAGGCTCGCTTGTTAACTTTGATAGTCCAAGTGCCCGCTGGTTAACCTAGATCGTCCAAGTGCCCGCTAGTTAACCTAGATCATCCAAGTGCCGGCTAGTTAACCTACATAATCCAAGGGCCCACTTGTTAACCTAGATCGTCCAAGCGTCCTCCAGTTAACCTACATAGTCCAAGTGCCCGCTAGGTAACCTATATAGTGCAAGTGTCCGCTAGGTAACCTACATAGTCCAAGAGCCCGCTAGTTAACATAGATAGTCCAAGTGGCCGCTAGGGAAGGTACATAGTCCAAGTGCCCGCTAGGTAACCTAGAGAGTGCAAGTGCCCGCTAGTTAAGATACATAGTCCAAGTGCCTGCTAGGTAACCGAGATATTCCAAGTACCCATCAGTTAACCTAGATAGTCGAAGTGCCCCCTAGTTAACCTACATAGTCCTATTGCCAGCTAGGTAACGTGGATAGCCCAAGTGCCCGCTAGGGAACGTACATAGTCCAAGTACCCGCTAGGTAACGTAGGTAGTTCAAGTGCCCGCTAGGTAACCTAGATAGTACAAGTGCCTGCTAGGTAACCTACATAGTCCAAGTGCCCACTAGGTAACCTATATAGTCCAAATGCCCCCTATTTAACCTAGATCGTCCAAGTGTCCGCTATTTAACCTACATAGTAAAAGTGCCCGCTAGGTAACCTACATAGTGCAAGTGTCCGCTAGTTAACCTACATAGTCCAAGTGCCCTTTAGGGAACTAAGATAGTCCAAGTGCCGCTAGGGAACCTACATAGTCTAACTGCCCACTAGGGAACGTACATAGTCCAAGTACCCGCTAGGTAACGTAGGTATTTCAATTGCCCGCTAGGTAACCTAGATAGTCCAAGTGCCTTCTAGGTAACCTAAATATTTCAAGTGCCCACTAGGTAACCTATATAGTCCAAATGCCCGCTATTTAACCTAGATCGTCCAAGTGTCCGCTATTTAACCTACATAGTACAAGTGCCCGCAAGGTAACCTAGATAGTCCAAGTGCCCGTTCGTTAACCTAGATAGTCCAAGTGCCCGCTAGGTAACCTAGATAATCCAAGTTCCCGCTATGTTACCTACATAGTCCGAGTGACTGCTAGTTAACCTAGATAGTCCAAGTGCCCGCTAGTTAACCTAGATCATCCAAGTGCCCACTAATTAACTTACATAGTTCAAGGGCCCGCTAGTTAACCTCCATAGTCCAAGTGCCCGCTAGGAACCTACATAGTCCAAGTGCCCGTTAGGTAACCTAGATAGTCCAAGTGCCCGCTAGGTAACCTACATATTCCAAGTGCACATTCGTTAACCAAGATAGTCCAAGTGCCCGCTACGTATCCAAGACAGTCTAAGTGCCCGCTAGGTAACCTATATACTCCATGTGCCCGCTAGGTAACCGAGATATTCCAAGTACCCATTAGTTAACCTAGATAGTTGAAGTGCCCCCTAGTTAACCTACATAGTCCTATTGCCCGCTAGGTAACGTAGATAGCCCAAGTGCCCGCTAGGGAACGTATATAGTCCAAGTACCCGCTAGGTAACGTAGGTAGTTCAAGTGCCCGCTAGGTAACCTAGATAGTCCAAGTGCCTGCTAGGTAACCTACATAGTCCAAGTGCCCACTAGGTAACCTATATAGTCCAAATGCCCGCTATTAAACCTAGATCGTCCAAGGGTCCGCTATTTAACCTACATAGTACAAGTGCCCGCTAGATAACCTAGATAGTCCAACTGCCCGTTACCTAACCTATATAGTCCAAGTGCTCGCTAGGCAACCTACATAGTCCAAGTCCCATTCGTTAACCTAGAAGTCCAAGTGCCCGCTATGTAACCTAGACAGTCCAAGTGCCGGCTAGGTTACCTGCATAGTCCAAGTGCCCGTTCGTTAACCTAGATAGTCCAAGTGCCCGCTAGGTAACCTACATAGTCCAAGTGCCCGCTAGGTAACCTAGATAGTCCAAGTGCCCATTAGCTAACATAGATAGTCCAAGTGTCCGCTAGGGAATCTACACAGTCCAAGTGCCCTTTAGGGAACCTACATAATCCAAGTGCCCACTAGGGAACCTACATAGTCCAAGTGCCCGTTAGTTAACGTAGATTGTCCAAGTGTCTGCTAGGTAACCTAGATAGTCCAACAGCCCGCTAGTTAACCTACATTGTCCAAGTACCCACTAGGTAATGTAGGTAGTTCAAGTGCCCGCTAGTTAACCGAGATAGTCCAAGTGCTCGCTAATTAACCTAGATCGTCCAAGTGTCCGCTATTTAATCTACATAATACAAGTGCCCGGTAGGTAACCTAGATAGTCCAAGTGCCCGCTCGTTAACCTAGATCGTCCAAGTGCCCGCTAATTATCTTACATAGTCCAAGGGCCCGCTATTAACCTACATAGTACAAGGGCCCGCTAGATAACCTAGATAGTCCAAGTGCCCGTTCCCTAACCTAGATAGTCCAAGTGCTCGCTAGGCAACCTACATAGTCCAAATGCCCATTCATTAACCTAGAAGTCCAAGTGCCCGCTATGTAACCTAGACAGTCCTAGTGCCGGCTAGGTTACCTGCATAGTCCAAGTGCCCGTTCGTTAACCTAGATAGTCCAGGTGCCCGCTAGGGAACCTATATAGTCCCAGTGCTATCTAGGTAACCTAGATAGTCCAAGGGCCCGCTAGTTAACCTACATAGTCCAAAGGCTCGCTTGTTAACTTTGATAGTCCAAGTGCCCGCTGGTTAACCTAGATCGTCCAAGTGCCCGCTAGTTAACCTAGATCATCCAAGTGCCGGCTAGTTAACCTACATAATCCAAGGGCCCACTTGTTAACCTAGATCGTCCAAGCGTCCTCCAGTTAACCTACATAGTCCAAGTGCCCGCTAGGTAACCTATATAGTGCAAGTGTCCGCTAGGTAACCTACATAGTCCAAGTGCCCGCTAGTTAACATAGATAGTCCAAGTGCCCGTAGGGAAGGTACATAGTCCAAGTGCCCGCTAGGTAACCTAGAGAGTGCAAGTGCCCGCTGGTTAAGATACATAGTCCAAGTGCCTGCTAGGTAACCGAGATATTCCAAGTACCCATCAGTTAACCTAGATAGTCGAAGTGCCCCCTAATTAACCTACATAGTCCTATTGCCAGCTAGGTAACGTAGATAGCCCAAGTGCCCGCTAGGGAACGTACATAGTCCAAGTACCCGCTAGGTAACGTAGGTAGTTCAAGTGCCCGCTAGGTAACCTAGATAGTACAAGTGCCTGCTAGGTAACCTACATAGTCCAAGTGCCCACTAGGTAACCTATATAGTCCAAATGCCCCCTATTTAACCTAGATCGTCCAAGTGTCCGCTATTTAACCTACATAGTAAAAGTGCCCGCTAGGTAACCTACATAGTGCAAGTGTCCGCTAGTTAACCTACATAGTCCAAGTGCCCGCTAGTTAACCTAGGTAATCCAAGTGCCCGCTAGGGAACCTACATAGTCCAAGTGCCCGCCAGGGAACCTACATAGTCCAAGTGCCCTTTAGGGAACTAAGATAGTCCAAGTGCCGCTAGGGAACCTACATAGTCTAACTGCCCACTAGGGAACGTACATAGTCCAACTACCCGCTAGGTAACGTAGGTAGTTCAATTGCCCGCTAGGTAACCTAGATAGTCCAAGTGCCTGCTAGGTAACCTAAATATTTCAAGTGCCCACTAGGTAACCTATATAGTCCAAATGCCCGCTATTTAACCTAGATCGTCCAAGTGTCCGCTATTTAACCTACATAGTACAAGTGCCCGTTCGTTAACCTACATAGTCCAAGTGCCCGCTAGGTAACCTAGATAGTCCAAGTTCCCGCCAGGTTACCTACATAGTCCGAGTGACTGCTAGTTAACCTAGATAGTCCAAGTGCCCGCTAGTTAACCTAGATCATCCAAGTGCCCACTAATTAACTTACATAGTTCAAGGGCCCGCTAGTTAACCTCCATAGTCCAAGTGCCCGCTAGGAACCTACATAGTCCAAGTGCCCGTTAGTTAACCTAGATAGTCCAAGTGCCAGCAAGTTAACCTAGATAATCCAAGTGCCTGCTAGTGAACCTACATAGTCCAAGTGCCCGCTATGGAACCTACATAGTCCAAGTGCCCGCTAGGGAACCTACATAATCAAAGTGCCCTTTAGGGAACTAAGATAGTGCAAGTGCCCGCTCGGGAACCTACATAGTCCAAGTGCCCACTAGGGAACCTACGTAGTCCAAGTGCCCGTTAGTTAACCTAGATAGTCCAAGTGTCCACTAGGTAACCTAGATTGTACAACAGCCCGCTAGTTAAACCGACATTGTCCAAATACCCGCTACTTATCGTAGATAGTTCAAGTGCCCGCTAGGTAACCTAGATAGTCCAAGTGCCTGCTAGGTAACCTAGCTAGGTAACCTACATATTTCAAGTGCCCCCTAGGTAACCTAGATAGTCCTAGTGCCCCTTAGTTAACCTAGATAGTCTAAGTGCCCGCTAGGTAACCTACATAGTTCAAGTGCCCACTAGGGATCCTACATATTCCAAAAGCCCGCTAGGTAACCTTCAAAATCCAAGTGCCCGCTAGTTTTCATAGATAGTCCAAGTGCCGATAGGGAACGTACATAGTCCAAGGGCCCGCTAGGTAACCTAGATAGTCCAAGTGCCCCTTAGTTAACCTAGATAGTCCAAGTGCTCGCTAGGTAACCTAAATAGTTCAAGTGCCCGCTAGGGAACGTATATAGTCCAAAGGACCGCTAGGTAAACTAGATAGTTCAAGTGCCCGCTAGGGAACGTACATAGTCCGAGTGCCCACTAGATAACCTACATAGTCCAAGTGCCCGCTATTTAGCCTAGATAGTCCAAGTGCCCGTTAGTTAACTTAGATAGTCCAAGTGCCCGCTAGGGCACGTACATAGTCCAAGTGTCCGCTAGGTAACCTAGATAATCCAAGTGCCCGCTAGGGAACGTACTTAGTCCAAGTGCCCGCTAGGCAACCTAGACAGTTCAAGTGCCGCTAGGTTACCTGCATAGTCCAAGTACCCGTTAGGTAACCTAGATAGTCCAAGTGCCCGCTAGGGAACCTATATAGTCCCAGTGCTATCTAGGTAACCTAGATAGTCCAAGGGCCCACTAGTTAACCTACATAGTCTAAAGGCTCGCTTGTTAACTTTGATAGTCCAAGTGCCCGCTGGTTAACCTAGATCGTCCAAGTGCCCGCTAGTTAACCTAGATCATCCAAGTGCCGGCTAGTTAACCTACATAATCCAAGGGCCCACTTGTTAACCTAGATCGTCCAAGCGTCCTCCAGTTAACCTACATAGTCCAAGTGCCCGCTAGGTAACCTATATAGTGCAAGTGTCCGCTAGGTAACCTACATAGTCCAAGTGCCCGCTAGTTAACATAGATAGTCCAAGTGCCCGTAGGGAAGGTACATAGTCCAAGTGCCCGCTAGGTAACCTAGAGAGTGCAAGTGCCCGCTAGTTAAGATACATAGTCCAAGTGCCTGCTAGGAAACCGAGATATTCCAAGTACCCATTAGTTAACCTAGATAGTCAAAGTGCCCCCTCTTAACCTACATAGTCCTATTGCCCGCTAGGGAACGTAGATAGCCCAAGTGCCCGCTAGGGAACGTACATAGTCCAAGTACCCGCTAGGTAACGTAGGTAGTTCAAGTGCCCGCTAGGTAACCTAGATAGTCCAAGTGCCTGCTAGGTAACCTACATAGTCCAAGTGCCCACTAGGTAACCTATATAGTCCAAATGCCCGCTATTTAACCTAGATCGTCCAGGTGTCCGCTATTTAACCTACATAGTAAAAGTGCCCGCTAGATAACCTAGATAGTCCAACTGCCCGTTACCTAACCTAGATAGTCCAAGTGCTCGCTAGGCAACCTACATAGTCCAAATGCCCATTCATTAACCTAGAAGTCCAAGTGCCCGCTATGTACCCTACATATTCCAAGTGCACATTCGTTAACCTAGATAGTCCAAGTGCCCGCTACGTATCCAAGACAGTCCAAGTGCCGGCTAGGTTACCTGCATAGTCCAAGTGCCCGTTCGTTAACCTAGATAGTCCAAGTGCCCGCTAGGTAACCTACATAGTCCAAGTGCCCGCTAGGTAACCTAGATAGTCCAAGTGCCCATTAGCTAACATAGATAGTCCAAGTGTCCGCTAGGTAATCTACATAGTCCAAGTGCCCTTTAGGGAACCTACATAATCCAAGTGCCCACTAGGGAACCTACATAGTCCAAGTGCCCGTTAGTTAACGTAGATTGTCCAAGTGTCTGCTAGGTAACCTAGATAGTCCAACAGCCCGCTAGTTAACCTACATTGTCCAAGTACCCACTAGGTAATGTAGGTAGTTCAAGTGCCCGCTAGTTAACCGAGATAGTCCAAGTGCTCACTAATTAACCTAGATCGTCCAAGTGTCCGCTATTTAATCTACATAATACAAGTGCCCGGGAGGTAACCTAGATAGTCCAAGTGCCCGCTCATTAACCTAGATCGTCCAAGTGCCCGCTAATTATCTTACATAGTCCAAGGGCCCGCTATTAACCTACATAGTACAAGGGCCCGCTAGATAACCTAGATAGTCCAAGTGCCCGTTAGTTAACCTAGATAGTCCAAGTGCCAGCAAGGTAACCTAGATAATCCAAGTGCCTGCTAGTGAACCTACATAGTCCAAGTGACCGCTATGGAACCTACATAGTCCAAGTGCCCGCTAGGGAACCTACATAATCAAAGTGCCCTTTAGGGAACTAAGATAGTGCAAGTGCCCGCTCGGGAACCTACATAGTCCAAGTGCCCACTAGGGAACCTACATTGTCCAAGTGCCCCTTAGTTAACCTAGATAGTCCAAGTGCTCGCTAGGTAACCTAAATAGTTCAAGTGCCCGCTAGGGCACGTACATAGTCCAAGTGTCCGCTAGGTAACCTAGATAATCCAAGTGCCCGCTAGGGAACGTACTTAGTCCAAGTGCCCGCTAGGCAACCTAGACAGTTCAAGTGCCGCTAGGTTACCTGCATAGTCCAAGTACCCGTTAGGTAACCTAGATAGTCCAAGTGCCCGCTAGGGAACCTATATAGTCCCAGTGCTATCTAGGTAACCTAGATAGTCCAAGGGCCCACTAGTTAACCTACATAGTCTAAAGGCTCGCTTGTTAACTTTGATAGTCCAAGTGCCCGCTGGTTAACCTAGATCGTCCAAGTGCCCGCTAGTTAACCTAGATCATCCAAGTGCCGGCTAGTTAACCTACATAATCCAAGGGCCCACTTGTTAACCTAGATCGTCCAAGCGTCCTCCAGTTAACCTACATAGTCCAAGTGCCCGCTAGGTAACCTATATAGTGCAAGTGTCCGCTAGGTAACCTACATAGTCCAAGTGCCCGCTAGTTAACATAGATAGTCCAAGTGCCCGTAGGGAAGGTACATAGTCCAAGTGCCCGCTAGGTAACCTAGAGAGTGCAAGTGCCCGCTAGTTAAGATACATAGTCCAAGTGCCTGCTAGGAAACCGAGATATTCCAAGTACCCATTAGTTAACCTAGATAGTCAAAGTGCCCCCTCTTAACCTACATAGTCCTATTGCCCGCTAGGGAACGTAGATAGCCCAAGTGCCCGCTAGGGAACGTACATAGTCCAAGTACCCGCTAGGTAACGTAGGTAGTTCAAGTGCCCGCTAGGTAACCTAGATAGTCCAAGTGCCTGCTAGGTAACCTACATAGTCCAAGTGCCCACTAGGTAACCTATATAGTCCAAATGCCCGCTATTTAACCTAGATCGTCCAGGTGTCCGCTATTTAACCTACATAGTAAAAGTGCCCGCTAGATAACCTAGATAGTCCAACTGCCCGTTACCTAACCTAGATAGTCCAAGTGCTCGCTAGGCAACCTACATAGTCCAAATGCCCATTCATTAACCTAGAAGTCCAAGTGCCCGCTATGTACCCTACATATTCCAAGTGCACATTCGTTAACCTAGATAGTCCAAGTGCCCGCTACGTATCCAAGACAGTCCAAGTGCCGGCTAGGTTACCTGCATAGTCCAAGTGCCCGTTCGTTAACCTAGATAGTCCAAGTGCCCGCTAGGTAACCTACATAGTCCAAGTGCCCGCTAGGTAACCTAGATAGTCCAAGTGCCCATTAGCTAACATAGATAGTCCAAGTGTCCGCTAGGTAATCTACATAGTCCAAGTGCCCTTTAGGGAACCTACATAATCCAAGTGCCCACTAGGGAACCTACATAGTCCAAGTGCCCGTTAGTTAACGTAGATTGTCCAAGTGTCTGCTAGGTAACCTAGATAGTCCAACAGCCCGCTAGTTAACCTACATTGTCCAAGTACCCAGTAGGTAATGTAGGTAGTTCAAGTGCCCGCTAGTTAACCGAGATAGTCCAAGTGCTCACTAATTAACCTAGATCGTCCAAGTGTCCGCTATTTAATCTACATAATACAAGTGCCCGGGAGGTAACCTAGATAGTCCAAGTGCCCGCTCATTAACCTAGATCGTCCAAGTGCCCGCTAATTATCTTACATAGTCCAAGGGCCCGCTATTAACCTACATAGTACAAGGGCCCGCTAGATAACCTAGATAGTCCAAGTGCCCGTTAGTTAACCTAGATAGTCCAAGTGCCAGCAAGGTAACCTAGATAATCCAAGTGCCTGCTAGTGAACCTACATAGTCCAAGTGACCGCTATGGAACCTACATAGTCCAAGTGCCCGCTAGGGAACCTACATAATCAAAGTGCCCTTTAGGGAACTAAGATAGTGCAAGTGCCCGCTCGGGAACCTACATAGTCCAAGTGCCCACTAGGGAACCTACATTGTCCAAGTGCCCGTGAGTTAACCTAGATGGTCCAAGTGTCCACTAGGTAACCTAGATTGTCCAACAGCCCGCTAGTTAAACCGACATTGTCCAAATATCCGCTACTTATCGTAGATAGTTCAAGTGCCCGCTAGGTAACCTAGATAGTCCAAGTGCATGCTAGGTAACCTACATATTTCAAGTGCCCGCTAGGTAACCTAGATAGTCCTAGTGCCCCTTAGTTAACCTAGATAGTCTAAGTGCCCGCTAGGTAACCTACATAGTTCAAGTGCCCACTAGGGATCCTACATAGTCCAAAAGCCCGCTAGGTAACCTTCAAAATCCAAGTGCCCGCTAGTTTTCATAGATAGTCCAAGTGCCGATAGGGAACGTACATAGTCCAAGGGCCCGCTAGGTAACCTAGATAGTCCAAGTGCCCCTTAGTTAACCTAGATAGTCCAAGTGCTCGCTAGGTAACCTAAATAGTTCAAGTGCCCGCTAGGGAACGTATATAGTCCAAAGGACCGCTAGGTAAACTAGATAGTTCAAGTGCCCGCTAGGGAACGTACATAGTCCGAGTGCCCACTAGGTAACCTACATAGTCCAAGTGCCCGCTATTTAGCCTAGATAGTCCAAGTGCCCGTTAGTTAACTTAGATAGTCCAAGTGCCCGCTAGGGAACGTACATAGTCCAAGTGTCCGCTAGGTAACCTAGATAATCCAAGTGCCCGCTAGGGAACGTACTTAGTCCAAGTGCCCGCTAGGTAACCTAGACAGTCCAAGTGCCGCTAGATTACCTGCATAGTCCAAGTGCCCGTTAGGTAACCTAGATAGTCCAAGTGCCCGCTAGGGAACCTATATAGTCCCAGTGCTATCTAGGTAACCTAGATAGTCCAAGGGCCCGCTAGTTAACCTACATAGTCCAAAGGCTCGCTTGTTAACTTTGATAGTCCAAGTGCCCGCTGGTTAACCTAGATCGTCCAAGTGCCCACTAGTTAACCTAGATCATCCAAGTGCCGGCTAGTTAACCTACATAATCCAAGGGCCCACTTGTTAACCTAGATCGTCCAAGCGTCCTCCAGTTAACCTACATAGTCCAAGTGCCCGCTAGGTAACCTATATAATGCAAGTGTCCGCTAGGTAACCTACATAGTCCAAGTGCCCGCTAGTTAACATAGATAGTCCAAGTGCCCGCTAGGGAAGGTACATAGTCCAAGTGCCCGCTAGGTAACCTAGAGAGTGCAAGTGCCCGCTAGTTAAGATACATAGTCCAAGTGCCTGCTAGGTAACCGAGATATTCCAAGTACCCATTAGTTAACCTAGATAGTCAAAGTGCCCCCTAGTTAACCTACATAGTCCTATTGCCCGCTAGGGAACGTAGATAGCCCAAGTGCCCGCTAGGGAACGTACATAGTCCAAGTACCCGCTAGGTAACGTAGGTAGTTCAAGTGCCCGCTAGGTAACCTAGATAGTCCAAGTGCCTGCTAGGTAACCTACATAGTCCAAGTGCCCACTAGGTAACCTATATAGTCCAAATGCCCGCTATTTAACCTAGATCGTCCAAGTGTCCGCTATTTAACCTACATAGTAAAAGTGCCCGCTAGATAACCTAGATAGTCCAACTGCCCGTTACCTAACCTAGATAGTCCAAGTGCTCGCTAGGCAACCTACATAGTCCAAGTGCCCATTCGTTAACCTAGAAATCCAAGTGCCCGCTATGTAACCTAGACAGTCCAAGTGCCGGCTAGGTTACCTGCATAGTCCAAGTGCCCGTTCGTTAACCTAGATAGTCCAAGTGCCCGCTAGGGAACCTCTATAGTCCCATTGCTATCTAGGTAACCTAGATAGTCCAAGGGCCCGCTAGTTAACCTACATTGTCCAAGGGCTCGCTTGTTAACTTTGATAGTCCCAGTGCCCGCTGGTTAACCTAGATCGTCCAAGTGCCCGCTAGTTAACCTAGATCATCCAAGTGCCGGCTAGTTAACCTACATAATCCAAGGGCCCACTTGTTAACCTAGATCGTCCAAGCGTCCTACAGTTAACCTACATAATCTAAGTGCCCGCTAGGTAACCTATATAGTGCAAGTGTCCGCTAGGTAACCTACATAGTCCAAGTGCCCGCTAGTTAACATAGATAGTCCAAGTGCCCTCTAGGGAAGGTACATAGTCCAAGTGCCCGCTAGGTAACCTAGAGAGTGCAAGTGCCCGCTAGTTAAGATACATAGTCCAAGTGCCTGCTAGGTAACCTAGATAGTCCAAGGGCCTGCTAGTTAACCTACATAGTCCAATTGCCCGCTAGGTATCCTACATAGTGCAAGTGTCCGCTAGTTAACCTACATAGTCCAAGTGCCCGCTAGTTAACCTAGGTAGTCCAAGTGCCCGCTAGGGAACCTACATAGTCCAAGTGCCCGCCAGGGAACCTACATAGTCCAAGTGCCCTTTAGGGAACTAAGATAGTCCAAGTGCAGCTAGGGAACCTACATAGTCTAACTGCCCACTAGGGAACTTACATAGTCCAAGTACCCGCTAGGTAACGTAGGTAGTTCAAGTGCCCGCTAGGTAACCTAGATAGTCCAAGTGCCTGCTAGGTAACCTAAATATTTCAAGTGCCCACTAGGTAACCTATATAGTCCAAATGCCCGCTATTTAACCTAGATCGTCCAAGTGTCCGCTATTTAACCTACATAGTACAAGTGCCCACTAGGTAACCTAGATAGTCCAAGTGCCCGTTCGTTAACCTAGATAGTCCAAGTGCCCGCTACGTAACCAAGACAGTCCAAGTGCCCGCTAGGGAACCTATATAGTCCCAGTGCTATCTAGGTAACCTAGATAGTCCAAGGGCCCGCTAGTTAACCTACATAGTCCAAGGGCTCACTTGTTAACTTTGATAGTCCAAGTGCCCCGTGTTTAACCTAGATCGTCCAAGTGCCCGCTAGTTAACCTAGATCATCCAAGTGCCGGCTAGTTAACCTACATAATCCAAGGGCCCACTTGTTAACCTAGATCGTCCAAGCGTCCTCCAGTTAACCTACATAGTCCAAGTGCCCGCTTGGTAACCTATAAAGTGCAAGTGTCCGCTAGGTAACCTACATAGTCCAAGTGCCCGCTAGTTAACATAGATAGTCCAAGTGCCCGCTAGAGAACATACATAGTCCAAGTGCCTGCTAGGTAACCTACATAGTGCAAGTGTCCGCTACTTAACCTACATAGTCCAAGTACCCGCTAGTTAACCTAGATAGTCCAAGTGCCCGCTAGGGAACCTACATAGTCCAAGTGCCCGCCAGGGAACTAAGATAGTCCAAGTGCAGCTAGGGAACCTACATAGTCTAACTGCCCACTAGGGAACGTACATAGTTCAAGTTCCCGCTAGGTAATGTAGGTAGTTCAAGTGCCCGCTAGGTAACCTTGATAGTCCAAGTGCCTGCTAGGTAACCTAAATATTTCAAGTGCCCACTAGGTAACCTATATAGTCCAAATGCCCGCTATTTAACCTAGATCGTCCAAGTGTCCGCTATTTAACCTACATAGTACAAGTGCCCGCTAGGTAACCTAGATAGTCCGAGTGCCCGTTCGTTAACCTAAATAGTCCAAGTGCCCGTTAGGTAACCTAGATAGTCCAAGTTCCCGCTAGGTTACCTACATAGTCCGAGTGACTGCTAGTTAACCTAGATAGTCCAAGTGCCCGCTAGTTAACCTAGATCGTCCAAGTGCCCGCTAATTAATTTACATAGTTCAAGGGCCCGCGAGTTAACCTCCATAGTCCAAGTGCCCGCTAGGAACCTACATAGTCCAAGTGCCCGTTAGGTAAACTAGATAGTCCAAGTGCCCGCTAGGTAACCTACATATTCCAATTGCACATTCGTTAACCTAGATAGTCCAAGTGCCCGTTAGGTAACCTAGATAGTCCAAGTGCCCGCTAGGTAACCTACATATTCCAAGTGCACATTCGTTAACCTAGATAGTCCAAGTGCCCGCTACTTATCCAAGACAGTCCAAGTGCCCGCTAGGTAACCTATATAGTCCACGTGCCCGCTAGGTAACCGAGATATTCTAAGTACCCATTAGTTAACCTAGATAGCCGAAGTGCCCCCTTGTTAACCTACATAGTCCTAGTGCCCGCTAGGTAACGTAGAAAGCCCAATTGCCCGCTAGGTAACGAACATAGTTCAAAAGCCCGCTAGGTAAACTAGAAAGTCCAAGTGCCCGCCAAGGAACATACATAGTCTGAGTGCCCGCTAGTTAACACACATAGACCATATGTCCGCTAGTTAACCTAGATAGTCCAAGTGCTCGCTAGGTAACCTAGATAGTCCAAGTTCACCCTAGGTTACCTACATAGTCCGAGTGACCGCTAGTTAACCTAGATAGTCCAAGTGCCCTTTAGGGAACTAAGACAGTCCAAGTGCCCACTAGGGAACCTACATAGTCCATATGCCCTCTAGGGAACCTACATAATCCAAGTGCCCACTAGGGAACCTACATAGTCCAAGTGCCCGTTAGTTAACGTATATTGTCCAAGTGTCCGCTAGGTAACCTAGATAGTCCAACAGCCCGCTAGTTAACCTACATTGTCCAAGTACCCGCTAGGTAACGTAGGTATTTCAAGTGCCCGCTAGGTAACCTAGATAGTCCAAGTGCCAGCTAGGTAACCTAAATATTTCAAGTGCCCGCTAGGTAACCTATATAGTCCAAATGCCCGCTAGGGAACCTACATAGTCCAAGTGCCCGCTAGTTAACCGAGATAGTCCAAGTGCTCGCTAATTAACCTAGATCGTCCAAGTGTCCGCTATTTAATCTACATAGTACAAGTGCCCGGTAGGTAACCTAGATAGTCCAAGTGCCCGTACGTTAACCTAGATAGTCCAAGTGCCCGCTAAGTAACCTATTAATCCAAGTTCCCGCTAGGTTACCTACATAGTCCGAGTGTCCGCGAGTTAACCTAGATAGTCCAAGTGCCGGCTAGTTAACCTAGATCGTCCAAGTGCCTGCTAGTTAACCTACATAGTCCAAGGGCCCGCTAGGTAACCTACATAGTCCAAGGCCACGCTAGTTAACCTAGATAATCCAAGTGCCCGCTAGTTAACCTAGATCGTCCAAGTTCCACTAATTAACCTACATAGTCCAAGTGTCCGAACGTAACCTAGATAGTCCAAGTGCCCGCTAGGTAACCTACATAGTCCAAGTGCCCGCTAGGTAACCTAGATAGTCCAGGTGCCCATTAGCTAACATAGATAGTCCAAGGGTCCGCTACGTAATCTACATAGTCCAAGTGCCCTTTAGGGAACTAAGATAGTCCAAATGCCCGCTAGGGAACCTACATAGTCCATATGCCCTCTAGGGAACCTACATAATCCAAGTGCCCACTAGGGAACCTACATAGTCCAAGTGCCCGTTAGTTAACGTAGATTGTCCAAGTGTCCGCTAGGTAACCTAGATAATCCAACAGCCCGCTAGTTAACCTACATTGTCCAAGTACCCGCTAGGTAACGTAGGTAGTTCAAGTGCCCGCTAGTTAACCGAAATAGTCCAAGTGCTCGCTAATTAACCTAGATGGTCCAAGTGTCCGCTATTTAATCTACATAGTACAAGTGCCCGGTAGGTAACCTAGATAGTCCAAGTGCCCGCTCGTTAAGCTAGATCGTCCAAGTGCCGCTAATTAACTTACATAGTCCAAGGGCCCGCTATTAACCTACAAAGTACAAGGGCCCGCTAGATAACCTAGATAGTCCAAGTTCCCGTTAGTTAACCTAGATAGTCCAAGTGCCCGCTAGGTAACCTACATAGTCCAAGTGCCCGCTAGTTAACCTACATAGTCCAAGTGCCTGATAGGGAAACTACATAGTCCAAGTGCCCGCTATGGAACCTACATAGTCCAAGTGCCTGCTAAGGAACCTACATAATCAAAGTGCCCTTTAGGGAACTAAGATAGTCCAAGTGCCCGCTCGGGAACCTACATAGTCCAAGTGCCCACTAGCGAACCTACATAGTCCAAGTGCCCGTTAGTTAACCTAGATGGTCTAAGTGCCCTCTAGGTAACCTAGATAGTCCAAGTTCCCGCTAGGTTACCTACATAGTCCGAGTGACTGCTAGTTAACCTAGATAGTCCAAGTGCCCGCTAGTTAACCTAGATCGTCCAAGTGCCCGCTAATTAACTTACATAGTTCAAGGGCCCGCTAGTTAACCTCCATAGTCCAAGCGCCCGCTAGGAACCTACATAGTCCAAGTGCCCGTTAGGTAACCTAGATAGTCCAAGTGCCCGCTAGGTAACCTACATATTCCAAGTGCACATTCGTTAACCTAGATAGTCCAAGTGCCCGCTACGTATCCAAGACAGTCCAAGTGCCCGCTAGGTAACCTATATAGTCCATGTGCCCGCTAGGTAACCGAGATATTCCAAGTACCCGTTAGTTAACCTAGATAGTCGAAGTGCCCCCTAGTTAACCTACATAGTCCTAGTGCCCGCTAGGTAATGTAGATAGCCCAAGTGCCCGCTAGGGAACGTACATAGTCCAAAAGCCCGCTAGGTAACCTAGAAAGTCCAAGTGCTCGCTAAGGGACATACATAGTCTGAGTGCCCGCTAGTTAACACACATAGTCCAAGTGCCCACTAAGGAACATACATAGTCCGAGTGCCCGCTAGTTAACACACATAGTCCAAGTGCTCGCTAGTTAACCTAGATAGTCCAAGTGCTCGTTAGTTAACCTAGATAGTCCAAGTGCCCGCTAGGGAACGTACATTGTCCAAGTGCCCGCTAGGTAACCTAGATAGTCCAAGTGCCCGCTAGGTAACCTACATAGTCCAAGTGCCCGCTAGGTAACCTAAATTGTCCAAATGCCCGCTAGGGAAACTACATATTCCAAGTGCCCACTAGTTAACCTAGATAGTCCTAGTGCCCCCTAGTAAACCTACATAATCCATGGGCCCGCTAGTTAACCTACATAGTGCAAGGACCTGCTAGTTAACCTAGATCGTGCAAGTGCCCACTAGGGAACCTACATAGTCCAAGTGCCCGTTAGTTAACCTAGATGGTCTAAGTGCCCTCTAGGTAACCTAGATAGTCCAAGTTCACCCTAGGTTACCTACATAGTCCGAGTGACCGCTAGTTAACCTAGATAGTCCAAGTGCCCTTTAGGGAACTAAGATAGTCCAAGTGCCCGCTAGGGAACCTACATAGTCCATATGCCCTCTAGGGAACCTACATAATCCAAGTGTCCACTAGGGAACCTACATAGTCCAAGTGCCCGTTTGTTAACCTAGATTGTCCAAGTGTCCGCTAGGTAACATAGATAGTCCAACAGCCCGCTAGTTAACCTACATTGTCCAAGTACCCGCTAGGTAACGTAGGTAGTTCAAGTGCCCGCTAGTTAACCGAGATAGTCCAAGTGCTCGCGAATTAACCTAGATCGTCCAAGGGTCCGCTATTTAATCTACATAGTACAAGTGCCCGGTAGGTAACCAAGATAGTCCAAGTGCCCTCTCGTTAACCTAGATCGTCCAAGTGCCCGCTAATTAACTTACATAGTCCAAGGGCCCGCTATTAACCTACATAGTACAAGGGCCCGCTACATAACCTAGATAGTCCAAGTGCCCGTTAGTTAACCTAGATAGTTCAAGTGCCCCCTAGGTAACACACATAGTCCAAGTGCCCGCTAGTTAACCTAGATAGTCCAAGTGCTCATTAGTTAACCTAGATAGTCCAAGTGCCCGCTAGGTAACGTACATTTTCCAAGTGCCCGCTAGGTAACCTAGATAGTCCAAGTTCCCCCTAGGTTACCTACATAGTCCGAGTGACCGCTCGTTAACCTAGATAGTCCAAGTGCCCTTTAGGGAACTAAACTAGTCCAAATGCCCGCTAGTCAACCTAGATCGTCCAAGTGCCCGCTAATTAACTTACATAGTTCAAGGGCCCACTAGTTAACCTCCATATTCCAAGTGCCCGCTAGGAACCTACATAGTACATGTGCCCGTTCGGTAACCTAGATAATCCAAGTGCCCGCTAGGTAACCTACATATTCCAAGTGCACATTCGTTAACCTAGAGAGTCCAAGTGCCCGCTACGTATCCAAGACAGTCCCAGTGCCCGCTAGGTAACCTATATAGTCCATGTGCCCGCTAGTTAACACACATAGTCCAAGTGCCCACTAGTTAACCTAGATAGTCCAAGTGCTCGTTAGTTAACCTAGATAGTCCAAGTGCCCGCTACGTATCCAAGACAGTCCAAGTGCCCGCTAGGTAACCTATATAGTCCATGTGCCCGCTAGGTAACCGACATATTCCAAGTACCCGTTAGTTAACCTAGATAGTCGAAGTGCCCCCTAGTTAACCTACATAGTCCAAGTGCCCGCTAGGTAACGTAGATAGCCCAAGTGCCCGCTAGGTAACCTACACAGTCCAAGTGCCCGCTAGGTAACCTAGATAGTCCAGGTGCTCATTAGCTAACATAGATAGTCCAAGTGTCCGCTAGGTAATCTACATAGTCCAAGTGCCCTTTAGGGAACTAAGATAGTCCAAATGCCCGCTAGGGAACCTACATAGTCCATATGCCCTCTAGGGAACCTACATATTCCAAGTGCCCACTAGGGAACCTACATAGTCCAAGTGCCCGTTAGTTAACGTAGATTGTCCAAGTGTCCGCTAGGTAACCTAGATAGTCCAACAGCCCGCTAGTTAACCTACATTGTCCAAGTACCCGCTAGTTAACCGAAATAGTCCAAGTGCTCACTAATTAACCTAGATCGTCCAAGGGTCCGCTATTTAATCTACATAGTACAAGTGCCCGGTAGGTAACCTAGATAGTCCAAGTGCCCGCTCGTTAACCTAGATCGTCCAAGTGCCCGCTAATTAACTTACATAGTCCAAGGGTCAGCTATTAACCTACATAATACAAGGGCCCGCTAGATAACCTAGATAGTCCAAGTGCCAGTTAGTTAAAATAGATAGTCCAAGTGCCCGCTAGGTAACCTACATATTCCAAGTGCACATTCGTTAACCTAGATAGTTCAAGTGCCCGCTACGTATCCAAGATAGTCCAAGTGCCCGCTAGGTAATCTATATAGTCCATGTGCCCGCTAGGTAACCGAGATATTCCAAGTACCCGTTAGTTAACCTAGATAGTCGAAGTGCCCCCTAGTTGACCTACATAGTCCAAATGCCCGCTAGGTAACGTAGATAGCCCAAGTGCCCGCTAGGGAACGTACATAGTCCAAAAGCCCGCTAGATAACCTAGAAAGTACAAGTGCCCGCTAAGGAACACACATTGTCCGAGTGCCCGCTAGTTAACACACATAGTCCAAGTGCCCGCTAAGGAACATACATAGTCCGAGTGCCCGCTAGTTAACACACATAGTCCAAGTGCCCGCTAGTTAACCTAGATAGTCCAAGTGCTCGTTAGTTAACCTAGATAGTCCAAGTGCCCGCTAGGGAACGTACATTGTCCAAGTGCCCGCTAGGTAACCTAGATAGTCCAAGTGCCCGCTAGGTAACCTAGATAGTCCAAGTTCCCCCTAGGTTACCTACATAGTCTGAGTGACCGCTAGTTAACCTAGATAGTCCAAGTGCCCTTTAGGGAACTAAGATAGTCCAAGTGCCCGCTAGGAAACCTACATAGTCCATGTGCCCTCTAGGGAACCTACATAATCCAAGTGCCCACTAGGGAACCTACATAGTCCAAGTGCCCGTTAGTTAACCTAGGTTGTCCAAGTGTCCGCTAGGTAACCTAGATAGTCCAACAGCCCGCTAGTTAACCTACATTGTCCAAGTACCCGCTAGGTAACCTAAATATTTCAAGTGCCCGCTAGGTAACCTATATAGTCCAAATGCCCGCTAGGGAACCTACATAATCCAAGTGCCCGCTAGTTAACCGAGATAGTCCAAGTGCTCGCTAATTAACCTAGATCGTCCAAGTGTCCGCTATTTAATCTACATAGTACAAGTGCCCGGTAGGTAACCTAGATAATCCAAGTGCCCGTTCGTTAACCTAGATAGTCCAAGTGCCCCCTAAGTAACCTATTAGTCCAAGTTCCCGCTAGGTTACCTACATAGTCCGAGTGACCGCTAGTTAACCTAGATAGTCCAAGTGCCCGCTAGTTAACCTAGATCGTCCAAGTGCCTGCTAGTTAACCTACATAGTCCAAGGGCCCGCTAGTTAACCTACATAGTCCAAGGCCCCGCTAGTTAACCTAGATAATCCAAGTGCCCGCTAGTTAACCTAGATCGTCCAAGTTCCACTAATTAACCTACATAGTCCAAGTTTCCGAACGTTACCTAGATAGTCCAAGTGCCCATTAGCTAACATAGATAGTCCAAGTGTCCGCTAGGTAATCTACATAGTCCAAGTGCCCTTTAGGGAACTAAGATAGTCCAAGTGCCCGCTAGGGAACCTACATAGTCCAAGTGCCCGTTAGGTAACCTAGATGGTCCAAGTGCCCTCTAGGTAACCTAGATAGTCCATGTTCCCGCTAGGTTACCTACATAGTCCGAGTGACTGCTAGTTAACCTAGATAGTCCAAGTGCCCGCTAGTTAACCTAGATCGTCCAAGTGCCCGCTAATTAACTTACATAGTTCAAGGGCCCGCTAGTTAACCTCCATAGTCCAAGTGCCCACTAGGGAACCTACATAGTCCAAGTGCCCGTTAGTTAACCTTGATGGTCCAAGTGTCCGCTAGGTAACCTAGATTGTCCAACAGCCCGCTAGTTAACCGACATTGTCCAAATACCCGCTAGGTATCTTAGATAGTTCAAGTGCCCGCTAGGTAACCTAGATAGTCCAAGTGCCTGCTAGGTAACCTACATATTTCAAGTGCCCGCTAGGTAACCTAGATAGTCCTAGTGCCCCTTAGTTAACCTAGATAGTCCAAGTGCACGCTAGGAACATACATTATCCAAGTGCCCGCTAGGTAACCTAGATAGTCCAAGTGCCCGCTAGGTAACCTAGATAGTCCAAGTTCCCCCTAGGTTACCTACATAGTCCGAGTGACCGCTAGTTAACCTAGATAGTCCAAGTGCCCTTTAGGGAACTAAGATAGTCCAAGTGCCCGCTAGGGAACCTACATAGTCCATATGCCCTCTAGGGAACCTACATAATCCAAGTGCCCACTAGGGAACCTACATAGTCCAAGTGACCGTTAGTTAACCTAGATTGTCCAAGAGTCCGCTAGGTAACCTAGATAGTCCAACAGCCCGCTAGTTAACCTACATTGTCCAAGTACCCGCTAGGTAACCTAAATATTTCAAGTGCCCGCTAGGTAACCTATATAGTCCAAATGCCCGCTAGGGAACCTACATAGTCCAAGTGCCCGCTAGTTAACCGAGATAGTCCAAGTGCTCGTTAATTAATCTAGATCGTCCAAGTGTCCGCTATTTAATCTACATAGTACAAGTGCCCGGTAGGTAACCTAGATAGTCCAAGTGCCCGTTCGTTAACCTAGATAGTCCAAGTGCCCGCTAAGTAACCTATTAGTCCAAGTTCTCGCTAGGTTACCTACCTAGTCCGAGTGACCGCTAGTTAACCTAGATAGTCGAAGTGCCCGCTAGTTAAGCTAGATCGTCCAAGTGCCTGCTAGTTAACCTACATAGTCCAAGGGCCCGCTAGTTAACCTACATAGTCCAAGGCCCCGCTAGTTAACCTAGATAATCCAAGTGCCCGCTAGTTAACCTAGATCGTCCAAGTTCCGCTAATTAACCTACATAGTCCAAGTGTCCGAACGTAACCTAGATAGTCCAGGTGCCCATTAGCTAACATAGACAGTCCAAGTGTCCGCTAGGTAATCTACATAGTCCAAGTGCCCTTTAGGGAACTAAGATAGTCCAAGTGCCCGCTAGGGAACCTACATAGTCCAAGTGCCCGTTAGGTAACCTAGATGGTCCAAGTGCCCTCTAGGTAACCTAGAAAGTCCAAGTTCCCTCTAGGTTACCTACATAGTCCGAGTGACTGTTAGTTAACCTAGATAGTCCAAGTGCCCGCTAATTAACTTACATAGTTCAAGGGCCCGCTAGTTAACCTCCATAGTCCAAGTGCCCACTAGGGAACCTACATAGTCCAAGTGCCCGTTAGTTAACCTTGATGGTCCAAGTGTCCGCTAGGTAACCTAGATTGTCCAACAGCCCGCTAGTTAACCGACATTGTCCAAATACCCGCTAGGTATCTTAGATAGTTCAAGTGCCCGCTAGGTAACCTAGATAGTCCACGTGCCTGCTAGGTAACCTACATATTTCAAGTGCCCGCTAGGTAACCTAGATAGTCCTAGTGCCCCTTAGTTAACCTAGATAGTCCAAGTGCACGCTAGGAACATACATTATCCAAGTGCCCGCTAGGTAACCTAGATAGTCCAAGTGCCCGCTAGGTAACCTAGATAGTCCAAGTTCCCCCTAGGTTACCTACATAGTCCGAGTGACCGCTAGTTAACCTAGATAGTCCAAGTGCCCTTTAGGGAACTAAGATAGTCCAAGTGCCCGCTAGGGAACCTACATAGTCCATATGCCCTCTAGGGAACCTACATAATCCAAGTGCCCACTAGGGAACCTACATAGTCCAAGTGACCGTTAGTTAACCTAGATTGTCCAAGTGTCCGCTAGGTAACCTAGATAGTCCAACAGCCCGCTAGTTAACCTACATTGTCCAAGTACCCGCTAGGTAACCTAAATATTTCAAGTGCCCGCTAGGTAACCTATATAGTCCAAATGCCCGCTAGGGAACCTACATAGTCCAAGTGCCCGCTAGTTAACCGAGATAGTCCAAGTGCTCGCTAATTAATCTAGATCGTCCAAGTGTCCGCTATTTAATCTACATAGTACAAGTGCCCGGTAGGTAACCTAGATAGTCCAAGTGCCCGTTCGTTAACCTAGATAGTCCAAGTGCCCGCTAAGTAACCTATTAGTCCAAGTTCTCGCTAGGTTACCTACCTAGTCCGAGTGACCGCTAGTTAACCTAGATAGTCGAAGTGCCCACTAGTTAAGCTAGATCGTCCAAGTGCCTGCTAGTTAACCTACATAGTCCAAGGGCCCGCTAGTTAACCTACATAGTCCAAGGCCCCGCTAGTTAACCTAGATAATCCAAGTGCCCGCTAGTTAACCTAGATCGTCCAAGTTCCGCTAATTAACCTACATAGTCCAAGTGTCCGAACGTAACCTAGATAGTCCAGGTGCCCATTAGCTAACATAGACAGTCCAAGTGTCCGCTAGGTAATCTACATAGTCCAAGTGCCCTTTAGGGAACTAAGATAGTCCAAGTGCCCGCTAGGGAACCTACATAGTCCAAGTGCCCTTTAGGTAACCTAGATGGTCCAAGTGCCCTCTAGGTAACCTAGAAAGTCCAAGTTCCCTCTAGGTTACCTACATAGTCCGAGTGACTGCTAGTTAACCTAGATAGTCCAAGTGCCCGCTAGTTAACCTAGATCGTCCAAGTGCCCGCTAATTAACTTACATAGTTCAAGGGCCCGCTAGTTAACCTCCATAGTCCAAGTGCCCACTAGGGAACCTACATAGTCCAAGTGCCCGTTAGTTAACCTTGATGGTCCAAGTGTCCGCTAGGTAACCTAGATTGTCCAACAGCCCGCTAGTTAACCGACATTGTCCAAATACCCGCTAGGTAACGTAGGTCGTTCAAGTGCCCACTAGTTAACCGAAATAGTCCAAGTGCTTGCTAATTAACCTAGATCGTCCAAGTGTCCGCTATTTAATCTACATAGTACCAGTGCCCGGTAGGTAACCTAGATAGTACAAGTGCCCGCTCATTAACCTAGATCGTCCAAGTGCCCGCTAATTAACTTACATAGTCCAAGGGCCCGCTATTAACCTACATAGTACAAGGGCCCGCTAGATAACCTAGATAGTCCAAGTGTTCGCTAGGTAACCTACATAGTCCAAGTGCCCGCTAGTTAACCTACATAGTCCAAGTGCCTGATAGGGAAACTACATAATCAAAGTGCCCCTTAGGGAACTAAGATAGTCCAAGTGCCCGCTCGGGAACCTACGTAGTCCAAGTGCCCACTAGGGAACCTACATTGTCCAGGTGCCCGTTAGTTAACCTAGATGGTCCAAGTGCCCGCTAGGTAACCTAGATAGTCCAAGTTCCTGCTAGTTACCTACATAGTCCGAGTGACTGCTAGTTAACCTAGATAGTCCAAGTGCCCGCTAGTTAACCTAGATCGTCCAAGTGCCCGTTAGGTAACCTAGATAGTCCAAGTGCCCGCTAGGTAACCTACATATTCCAAGTGCACATTCGTTAACCTTGATAGTCCATGTTCCCGCTACAAATACAAGACAGTCCAAGTGCCCGCTAGGTAACCTATATAGTCCATGTGCCCGCTAGGTAGCGGAGATATTCCAAGTACCCTTTAGTTAACCTAGATAGTCGAAGTGCCCCCTAGTTAACGTACATAGTCCAAGTGCCCGCTAGGTAACCTACATATTCCAAGTGCACATTCGTTAACCTTGATAGTCCAAGTTCCCGCTACATATACAAGACAGTCCAAGTGCCCGCTAGGTAACCTATATAGTCCATGTGCCCGCTAGGTAGCGGAGATATTCAAAGTACCCTTTAGTTAACCTAGATAGTCGAAGTGCCCCCTAGTTAACGTACATAGTCCAAGTGCCCGCTAGGTAACGTAGATAGCCCAAGTGCCCGCTAGGGAATGTACATAGTCCAAAGTCCGCTAGGTAACCTAGAAAGTCCAAGTGCCCGCTAAGGAACATACATAGTCCGAGTGCCCGCCAGTTAACACACATATTCCAAGTGCCCGCTAGTTAACCTAGATAGTCCAAGTGCTCCTTAGTTAACCTAGATAGTCCAAGTGCCCGCTAGGGAACGTACATTGTCCAAGTGCCCGCTAGGTAACCTAGATAGTCCAAGTGCCCGCTAGGTAACCTAGATAGTCCAAGTTCCCCCTAGGTTACCTACATAGTCCGAGTGACCGCTAATTAACTTACATAGTTCAAGGGCCCGCTAGTTAACCTCCATAGTCCAAGTGCCCGCTAGGAACCTACATAGTCCAAGTGCCCGTTAGGTAACCTAGATAATCCAAGTGCCCGCTAGGTAACCTACATATTCCAAGTGCACATTCGTTAACCTAGATAGTCCAAGTGCCCGCTACGTATCCAAGACAGTCCCCGTGCCCGCTAGGTAACCTATATAGTCCATGGGCCCGCTAGGTAACCGAGATATTACAAGTACCCGTTAGTTAACCTAGATAGTCGAAGTGCCCCCTAGTTAACCTACATAGTCCAAGTGCCCGCTAGGTAACGTAGATAGCCCAAGTGCCTGCTAGGGAACGTACATAGTCCAAAAGCCCGCTAGGTAACCTAGAAAGTCCAACTGCCCGCTAGTTAACACACATAGTCCAAGTGCTCGTTAGTTAACCTAGATAGTCCAAGTGCCCGCTAGGGAACGTATATTGTCCATGTGCCCGCTAGGTAACCTAGATAGTCCAACAGCCCGCTAGTTAACCGACATTTTCCAAATACCCGCTAGGTATCGTAGATAGTTCAAGTGCCCGCTAGGTAACCTAGATAGTCCAAGTGCCTGCTAGGTAACCTACATATTTCAAGTGCCCGCTAGGTTACCTACATAGTCCGAGTGACCTCTAGTTAACCTAGATAGTCCAAGTGCCCTTTAGGAAACTAAGATAGTCCAAGTGCCCGCTAGGAAACCTACATAGTCCAAGTGCCCGCTAGGTAACCTAGATAGTCCAAGTGCCCATTAGCTAACATAGTTAGTCCAAGTGTCCGCTAGGTAATCTACATAGTCCAAGTGCCCTTTAGGGAACTAAGATAGTCCAAGTGCCCGCTAGGGAACCTACATAGTCCATATGCCCTCTAGGGAACCTACATAATCCAAGTGCCCACTAGGGAACCTACATAGTCCAAGTGCCCGTTAGATAACGAAGATTGTCCAAGTGTCCGCTAGGTAACCTAGAGAGTCAAACAGCCCGCTAGTTAACCTACATTGTCCAAGTACCCGCTGGGTAACATAGGTAGTTCAAGTGCCCGCTAGTTCACCGAGATAGTCCAAGTGCTCGCTAATTAACCTAGATCGTCCAAGTGTCCGCTATTTAATCTACATAATACAAGTGCCGGTACGTAACCTAGATAGTCCATGTGCCCGCTCGTTAACCTAGATCATCCAAGTGCCCGCTAATTAACTTACATAGTCCAAGGGCCCGCTATTAACCTACATAGTACAAGGGCCGGCTAGATAACCTAGATAGTCCAAGTGCCCGTTAGTTAACCTAGATAGTCCAAGTGCCAGCAAGGTAACCTAGATAATCCAAGTGCCCGCTAGTTAACCTACATAGTCCAAGTGCCCGTTATGGAACCTACATAGTCCAAGTGCCCGCTAGGGAACCTACATAACCAAAGTGCCCTTTAGGGAACTAAGATAATCCAAGTGCCCGCTCGGGAACCTACATAGTTCAAGTGCCCACTAGGCAACCTACATAGTCCATGTGCCCGTTAGTTAACCTAGATGGTCCAAGTGTCCGCTAGGTAACCTAGATTGTCCAACAGCCCGCTAGTTAACCGACATTGTCCAAATACCCGCTAGGTATCGTAGATAGTTCAAGTGCCCGCTAGGTAACCTAGATAGTCCAAGTGCCTGCTAGGTAACCTACATATTTCAAGTGCCCGCTAGGTACCCTAGATAGTCCTAGTGCCCCTTAGTTAACCTAGATAGTCTAAGTGCCCGCTAGGTAACCTACATAGTTCAAGTGCCCACTAGGGATCCTACATAGTCCTAAAGCCCGCTAGGTAACCTACAAAATCCAAGTGCCCGCTAGTTTTCATAGATAGTCCAAGTGCCCCTAGGGAACGTACATATTCCAAGGGCACGCTAGGTAACCTAGATAGTCCAAGTGCCTGCTAGGTAACCTAGACAGTCCATGTGCCCGCTAGGTAACCCAGACAGTCCAAGTGCCCGCTAAGTTACCTATATAGTCCAAGTGCCCGTTAGGTTACCTAGATAGTCCAAGTGCCCGTTAGCTAACCTAGATAGTCCAAGTGCCCGCTAGTTAACATTGATAGTCCAAGTGCCGCTACGGAATATACATAGTCCAAGGGCCCGCTAGGTAATCTAGATAGTCCAAGTGCTCCCTACGGAACGTCCATAGTCCTAGTGCCCGCTAGATAACCTAGATTGTTCCAGTGCCTGTTAGTTAACCTAGATATTCCAAGTGCCCGCTAGGGAACGTACATAGTCCAAATGCCTGCTAGGTAACCTAGATAGTCGAAGTGCCTGCTAGGCAACGTACATAGTCCAAGTGCCCTCTAGGGAACATACATAGTCCAAGTGCCCGCAATATAACCTAGATAGTCCAAGAGCCCGTTAGTTAACCTAGATATTCCAAGTGCCCGCTAGGGAACGTACATAGTCCAAGTGCCTGCTAGGTAACCTAGATAGTCCAAGTGCCTGTTAGGAAACCTACATAGTCAAAGTGCCCGCTAGTTAACCTAGATAGTCCAAGTGCCTGCTAGGAAACGTACATAGTCTAAGTGCCAGCTAGGTAACCTAGATAGTCCAAGTGCCTGCTAGGAAACGTACATAATCTAAGTGCCAGCTAGGTAACCTAGATAGAACAAGTGCCTGCTAGGTAACCTATTGTCCAAGTGCCCGCTAGGTTACCTACATAGTCTAAGTGCCCGCTAATTAACTTACATAGTCCAAGGGCCCGCTATTAACCTACATAGAACAAGGGCCCGCTAGATAACCTAGATAGTCCAAGTGCCCGTTAGTTAACCTAGATAGTCCAAGTGCCAGCAAGGTAACCTAGATAATCCAAGTGCCCGCTAGGGAACCTACATAATCAAACTGCCCTTTAGGGAACTAAGATAGTCCAAGTGCCCGCTCGGGAACCTACATGGTCCAAGTGCCCACTAGGGAACCTACATAGTCCAAGTGCCCGTTAGTTAACCTAGATGGTCCAAGTGCCCGCTAGGTAACCTAGATAGTCCAAGTTCCCGCTAGGTTACCTACATATTCCAAGTGCCCACTAGGGAACCTACATAGTCCAAGTGCCCGTTAGTTAACATAGATGGTCCAAGTGTCCGCTAGGTAACCTAGATTGTCCAACAGCCCGCTAGTTAACCGACATTGTCCAAATATCCGCTAGGTATCGTAGATAGTTCAAGTGCCCGCTAGGTAACCTAGATAGTCCAAGTGCCTGCTAGGTAACCTACATATTTCAAGTGCCCGCTAGATAACCTAGATAGTCCTAGTGCCCCTTAGTTAACCTATATAGTCTAAGTGCCCGCTAGGTAACCTACATAGTTCAAGTGCCCACTAGGGATCCTACATAGTCCAAAATCCCTCTAGGTAACCTACAAAATCCAAGTGCCCGCTAGTTTTCATAGATAGTCGAAGTCCCGCTAGGGAACCTACACAGTCCAAGGGCCCGCTAGGTAACCTAGATAGTACAAGTGCCCCTTAGTTAACCTAGATAGTCCAAGTGCCCATTAGCTAACATAGATAGTCCAAGTGTCCGCTAGGTAATCTACATAGTCCAAGTGCCCTTTTGGGAACTAAGATAGTCCAAGTGCCCGCTAGGGAACCTACATAGTCCATATGCCCTCTAGGAAACTTACATAATCCAAGTGCCCACTAGGGAACCTACATAGTCCAAGTGCCCGTTAGTTAACGTAGATTGTCCAAGTGTCCGCTAGGTAACCTAGATAATCCAACAGCCCGCTAGTTAACCTACATTGTCCAAGTACCCGCTAGGTAACGTAGGTAGTTCAAGTGCCCGCTAGTTAACCGAAATAGTCCAAGTGCTCGCTAATTAACCTAGATGGTCCAAGTGTCCGCTATTTAATCTACATAGTACAAGTGCCCGGTAGGTAACCTAGATAGTCCAAGTGCCCGCTCGTTAAGCTAGATCGTCCAAGTGCCGCTAATTAACTTACATAGTCCAAGGGCCCGCTATTAACCTACAAAGTACAAGGGCCCGCTAGATAACCTAGATAGTCCAAGTTCCCGTTAGTTAACCTAGATAGTCCAAGTGCCCGCTAGGTAACCTACATAGTCCAAGTGCCCGCTAGTTAACCTACATAGTCCAAGTGCCTGATAGGGAAACTACATAGTCCAAGTGCCCGCTATGGAACCTACATAGTCCAAGTGCCTGCTAAGGAACCTACATAATCAAAGTGCCCTTTAGGGAACTAAGATAGTCCAAGTGCCCGCTCGGGAACCTACATAGTCCAAGTGCCCACTAGCGAACCTACATAGTCCAAGTGCCCGTTAGTTAACCTAGATGGTCTAAGTGCCCTCTAGGTAACCTAGATAGTCCAAGTTCCCGCTAGGTTACCTACATAGTCCGAGTGACTGCTAGTTAACCTAGATAGTCCAAGTGCCCGCTAGTTAACCTAGATCGTCCAAGTGCCCGCTAATTAACTTACATAGTTCAAGGGCCCGCTAGTTAACCTCCATAGTCCAAGCGCCCGCTAGGAACCTACATAGTCCAAGTGCCCGTTAGGTAACCTAGATAGTCCAAGTGCCCGCTAGGTAACCTACATATTCCAAGTGCACATTCGTTAACCTAGATAGTCCAAGTGCCCGCTACGTATCCAAGACAGTCCAAGTGCCCGCTAGGTAACCTATATAGTCCATGTGCCCGCTAGGTAACCGAGATATTCCAAGTACCCGTTAGTTAACCTAGATAGTCGAAGTGCCCCCTAGTTAACCTACATAGTCCTAGTGCCCGCTAGGTAATGTAGATAGCCCAAGTGCCCGCTAGGGAACGTACATAGTCCAAAAGCCCGCTAGGTAACCTAGAAAGTCCAAGTGCCCGCTAAGGGACATACATAGTCTGAGTGCCCGCTAGTTAACACACATAGTCCAAGTGCCCACTAAGGAACATACATAGTCCGAGTGCCCGCTAGTTAACACACATAGTCCAAGTGCTCGCTAGTTAACCTAGATAGTCCAAGTGCTCGTTAGTTAACCTAGATAGTCCAAGTGCCCGCTAGGGAACGTACATTGTCCAAGTGCCCGCTAGGTAACCTAGATAGTCCAAGTGCCCGCTAGGTAACCTACATAGTCCAAGTGCCCGCTAGGTAACCTAAATTGTCCAAATGCCCGCTAGGGAAACTACATATTCCAAGTGCCCACTAGTTAACCTAGATAGTCCTAGTGCCCCCTAGTAAACCTACATAATCCATGGGCCCGCTAGTTAACCTACATAGTGCAAGGACCCGCTAGTTAACCTAGATCGTGCAAGTGCCCACTAGGGAACCTACATAGTCCAAGTGCCCGTTAGTTAACCTAGATGGTCTAAGTGCCCTCTAGGTAACATAGATAGTCCAAGTTCACCCTAGGTTACCTACATAGTCCGAGTGACCGCTAGTTAACCTAGATAGTCCAAGTGCCCTTTAGGGAACTAAGATAGTCCAAGTGCCCGCTAGGGAACCTACATAGTCCATATGCCCTCTAGGGAGCCTACATAATCCAAGTGTCCACTAGGGAACCTACATAGTCCAAGTGCCCGTTTGTTAACCTAGATTGTCCAAGTGTCCGCTAGGTAACATAGATAGTCCAACAGCCCGCTAGTTAACCTACATTGTCCAAGTACCCGCTAGGTAACGTAGGTAGTTCAAGTGCCCGCTAGTTAACCGAGATAGTCCAAGTGCTCGCGAATTAACCTAGATCGTCCAAGGGTCCGCTATTTAATCTACATAGTACAAGTGCCCGGTAGGTAACCAAGATAGTCCAAGTGCCCTCTCGTTAACCTAGATCGTCCAAGTGCCCGCTAATTAACTTACATAGTCCAAGGGCCCGCTATTAACCTACATAGTACAAGGGCCCGCTACATAACCTAGATAGTCCAAGTGCCCGTTAGTTAACCTAGATAGTTCAAGTGCCCCCTAGGTAACACACATAGTCCAAGTGCCCGCTAGTTAACCTAGATAGTCCAAGTGCTCATTAGTTAACCTAGATAGTCCAAGTGCCCGCTAGGTAACGTACATTTTCCAAGTGCCCGCTAGGTAACCTAGATAGTCCAAGTTCCCCCTAGGTTACCTACATAGTCCGAGTGACCGCTCGTTAACCTAGATAGTCCAAGTGCCCTTTAGGGAACTAAACTAGTCCAAATGCCCGCTAGTCAACCTAGATCGTCCAAGTGCCCGCTAATTAACTTACATAGTTCAAGGGCCCGCTAGTTAACCTCCATATTCCAAGTGCCCGCTAGGAACCTACATAGTACATGTGCCCATTCGGTAACCTAGATAATCCAAGTGCCCGCTAGGTAACCTACATATTCCAAGTGCACATTCGTTAACCTAGAGAGTCCAAGTGCCCGCTACGTATCCAAGACCGTCCCAGTGCCCGCTAGGTAACCTATATAGTCCATGTGCCCGCTAGTTAACACACATAGTCCAAGTGCCCACTAGTTAACCTAGATAGTCCAAGTGCTCGTTAGTTAACCTAGATAGTCCAAGTGCCCGCTACGTATCCAAGACAGTCCAAGTGCCCACTAGGTAACCTATATAGTCCATGTGCCCGCTAGGTAACCGACATATTCCAAGTACCCGTTAGTTAACCTAGATAGTCGAAGTGCCCCCTAGTTAACCTACATAGTCCAAGTGCCCGCTAGGTAACGTAGATAGCCCAAGTGCCCGCTAGGTAACCTACACAGTCCAAGTGCCCGCTAGGTAACCTAGATAGTCCAGGTGCCCATTAGCTAACATAGATAGTCCAAGTGTCCGCTAGGTAATCTACATAGTCCAAGTGCCCTTTAGGGAACTAAGATAGTCCAAATGCCCGCTAGGGAACCTACATAGTCCATATGCCCTCTAGGGAACCTACATATTCCAAGTGCCCACTAGGGAACCTACATAGTCCAAGTGCCCGTTAGTTAACGTAGATTGTCCAAGTGTCCGCTAGGTAACCTAGATAGTCCAACAGCCCGCTAGTTAACCTACATTGTCCAAGTACCCGCTAGGTAATGTAGGTAGTTCAAGTGCCCGCTAGTTAACCGAAATAGTCCAAGTGCTCACTAATTAACCTAGATCGTCCAAGGTCCGCTATTTAATCTACATAGTACAAGTGCCCGGTAGGTAACCTAGATAGTCCAAGTGCCCGCTCGTTAACCTAGATCGTCCAAGTGCCCGCTAATTAACTTACATAGTCCAAGGGCCAGCTATTAACCTACATAATACAAGGGCCCGCTAGATAACCTAGATAGTCCAAGTGCCAGTTAGTTAAAATAGATAGTCCAAGTGCCCGCTAGGTAACCTACATATTCCAAGTGCACATTCGTTAACCTAGATAGTTCAAGTGCCCGCTAGGTATCCAAGACAGTCCAAGTGCCCGCTAGGTAATCTATATAGTCCATGTGCCCGCTAGGTAACCGAGATATTCCAAGTACCCGTTAGTTAACCTAGATAGTCGAAGTGCCCCCTAGTTGACCTACATAGTCCAAATGCCCGCTAGGTAACGTAGATAGCCCAAGTGCCCGCTAGGGAACGTACATAGTCCAAAAGCCCGCTAGGTAACCTAGAAAGTCCAAGTGCCCGCTAAGGGACATACATAGTCTGAGTGCCCGCTAGTTAACACACATAGTCCAAGTGCCCACTAAGGAACATACATAGTCCGAGTGCCCGCTAGTTAACACACATAGTCCAAGTGCTCGCTAGTTAACCTAGATAGTCCAAGTGCTCGTTAGTTAACCTAGATAGTCCAAGTGCCCGCTAGGGAACGTACATTGTCCAAGTGCCCGCTAGGTAACCTAGATAGTCCAAGTGCCCGCTAGGTAACCTACATAGTCCAAGTGCCCGCTAGGTAACCTAAATTGTCCAAATGCCCGCTAGGGAAACTACATATTCCAAGTGCCCACTAGTTAACCTAGATAGTCCTAGTGCCCCCTAGTAAACCTACATAATCCATGGGCCCGCTAGTTAACCTACATAGTGCAAGGACCCGCTAGTTAACCTAGATCGTGCAAGTGCCCACTAGGGAACCTACATAGTCCAAGTGCCCGTTAGTTAACCTAGATGGTCTAAGTGCCCTCTAGGTAACATAGATAGTCCAAGTTCACCCTAGGTTACCTACATAGTCCGAGTGACCGCTAGTTAACCTAGATAGTCCAAGTGCCCTTTAGGGAACTAAGATAGTCCAAGTGCCCGCTAGGGAACCTACATAGTCCATATGCCCTCTAGGGAGCCTACATAATCCAAGTGTCCACTAGGGAACCTACATAGTCCAAGTGCCCGTTTGTTAACCTAGATTGTCCAAGTGTCCGCTAGGTAACATAGATAGTCCAACAGCCCGCTAGTTAACCTACATTGTCCAAGTACCCGCTAGGTAACGTAGGTAGTTCAAGTGCCCGCTAGTTAACCGAGATAGTCCAAGTGCTCGCGAATTAACCTAGATCGTCCAAGGGTCCGCTATTTAATCTACATAGTACAAGTGCCCGGTAGGTAACCAAGATAGTCCAAGTGCCCTCTCGTTAACCTAGATCGTCCAAGTGCCCGCTAATTAACTTACATAGTCCAAGGGCCCGCTATTAACCTACATAGTACAAGGGCCCGCTACATAACCTAGATAGTCCAAGTGCCCGTTAGTTAACCTAGATAGTTCAAGTGCCCCCTAGGTAACACACATAGTCCAAGTGCCCGCTAGTTAACCTAGATAGTCCAAGTGCTCATTAGTTAACCTAGATAGTCCAAGTGCCCGCTAGGTAACGTACATTTTCCAAGTGCCCGCTAGGTAACCTAGATAGTCCAAGTTCCCCCTAGGTTACCTACATAGTCCGAGTGACCGCTCGTTAACCTAGATAGTCCAAGTGCCCTTTAGGGAACTAAACTAGTCCAAATGCCCGCTAGTCAACCTAGATCGTCCAAGTGCCCGCTAATTAACTTACATAGTTCAAGGGCCCGCTAGTTAACCTCCATATTCCAAGTGCCCGCTAGGAACCTACATAGTACATGTGCCCATTCGGTAACCTAGATAATCCAAGTGCCCGCTAGGTAACCTACATATTCCAAGTGCACATTCGTTAACCTAGAGAGTCCAAGTGCCCGCTACGTATCCAAGACCGTCCCAGTGCCCGCTAGGTAACCTATATAGTCCATGTGCCCGCTAGTTAACACACATAGTCCAAGTGCCCACTAGTTAACCTAGATAGTCCAAGTGCTCGTTAGTTAACCTAGATAGTCCAAGTGCCCGCTACGTATCCAAGACAGTCCAAGTGCCCACTAGGTAACCTATATAGTCCATGTGCCCGCTAGGTAACCGACATATTCCAAGTACCCGTTAGTTAACCTAGATAGTCGAAGTGCCCCCTAGTTAACCTACATAGTCCAAGTGCCCGCTAGGTAACGTAGATAGCCCAAGTGCCCGCTAGGTAACCTACACAGTCCAAGTGCCCGCTAGGTAACCTAGATAGTCCAGGTGCCCATTAGCTAACATAGATAGTCCAAGTGTCCGCTAGGTAATCTACATAGTCCAAGTGCCCTTTAGGGAACTAAGATAGTCCAAATGCCCGCTAGGGAACCTACATAGTCCATATGCCCTCTAGGGAACCTACATATTCCAAGTGCCCACTAGGGAACCTACATAGTCCAAGTGCCCGTTAGTTAACGTAGATTGTCCAAGTGTCCGCTAGGTAACCTAGATAGTCCAACAGCCCGCTAGTTAACCTACATTGTCCAAGTACCCGCTAGGTAATGTAGGTAGTTCAAGTGCCCGCTAGTTAACCGAAATAGTCCAAGTGCTCACTAATTAACCTAGATCGTCCAAGGTCCGCTATTTAATCTACATAGTACAAGTGCCCGGTAGGTAACCTAGATAGTCCAAGTGCCCGCTCGTTAACCTAGATCGTCCAAGTGCCCGCTAATTAACTTACATAGTCCAAGGGCCAGCTATTAACCTACATAATACAAGGGCCCGCTAGATAACCTAGATAGTCCAAGTGCCAGTTAGTTAAAATAGATAGTCCAAGTGCCCGCTAGGTAACCTACATATTCCAAGTGCACATTCGTTAACCTAGATAGTTCAAGTGCCCGCTAGGTATCCAAGACAGTCCAAGTGCCCGCTAGGTAATCTATATAGTCCATGTGCCCGCTAGGTAACCGAGATATTCCAAGTACCCGTTAGTTAACCTAGATAGTCGAAGTGCCCCCTAGTTGACCTACATAGTCCAAATGCCCGCTAGGTAACGTAGATAGCCCAAGTGCCCGCTAGGGAACGTACATAGTCCAAAAGCCCGCTAGATAACCTAGAAAGTACAAGTGCCCGCTAAGGAACACACATTGTCCGAGTGCCCGCTAGTTAACACACATAGTCCAAGTGCCCGCTAAGGAACATACATAGTACGAGTGCCCGCTAGTTAACACACATAGTCCAAGTGCCCGCTAGTTAACCTAGATAGTCCAAGTGCTCGTTAGTTAACCTAGATAGTCCAAGTGCCCGCTAGGGAACGTACATTGTCCAAGTGCCCGCTAGGTAACCTAGATAGTCCAAGTGCCCGCTAGGTAACCTAGATAGTCCAAGTTCCCCCTAGGTTACCTACATAGTCTGAGTGACCGCTAGTTAACCTAGATAGTCCAAGTGCCCTTTAGGGAACTAAGATAGTCCAAGTGCCCGCTAGGAAACCTACATAGTCCATATGCCCTCTAGGGAACCTACATAATCCAAGTGCCCACTAGGGAACCTACATAGTCCAAGTGCCCGTTAGTTAACCTAGGTTGTCCAAGTGTCCGCTAGGTAACCTAGATAGTCCAACAGCCCGCTAGTTAACCTACATTGTCCAAGTACCCGCTAGGTAACCTAAATATTTCAAGTGCCCGCTAGGTAACCTATATAGTCCAAATGCCCGCTAGGGAACCTACATAATCCAAGTGCCCGCTAGTTAACCGAGATAGTCCAAGTGCTCGCTAATTAACCTAGATCGTCCAAGTGTCCGCTATTTAATCTACATAGTACAAGTGCCCGGTAGGTAACCTAGATAATCCAAGTGCCCGTTCGTTAACCTAGATAGTCCAAGTGCCCCCTAAGTAACCTATTAGTCCAAGTTCCCGCTAGGTTACCTACATAGTCCGAGTGACCGCTAGTTAACCTAGATAGTCCAAGTGCCCGCTAGTTAACCTAGATCGTCCAAGTGCCTGCTAGTTAACCTACATAGTCCAAGGGCCCGCTAGTTAACCTACATAGTCCAAGGCCCCGCTAGTTAACCTAGATAATCCAAGTGTCCGCTAGTTAACCTAGATCGTCCAAGTTCCACTAATTAACCTACATAGTCCAAGTTTCCGAACGTTACCTAGATAGTCCAAGTGCCCATTAGCTAACATAGATAGTCCAAGTGTCCGCTAGGTAATCTACATAGTCCAAGTGCCCTTTAGGGAACTAAGATAGTCCAAGTGCCCGCTAGGGAACCTACATAGTCCAAGTGCCCGTTAGGTAACCTAGATGGTCCAAGTGCCCTCTAGGTAACCTAGATAGTCCATGTTCCCGCTAGGTTACCTACATAGTCCGAGTGACTGCTAGTTAACCTAGATAGTCCAAGTGCCCGCTAGTTAACCTAGATCGTCCAAGTGCCCGCTAATTAACTTACATAGTTCAAGGGCCCGCTAGTTAACCTCCATAGTCCAAGTGCCCACTAGGGAACCTACATAGTCCAAGTGCCCGTTAGTTAACCTTGATGGTCCAAGTGTCCGCTAGGTAACCTAGATTGTCCAACAGCCCGCTAGTTAACCGACATTGTCCAAATACCCGCTAGGTATCTTAGATAGTTCAAGTGCCCGCTAGGTAACCTAGATAGTCCACGTGCCTGCTAGGTAACCTACATATTTCAAGTGCCCGCTAGGTAACCTAGATAGTCCTAGTGCCCCTTAGTTAACCTAGATAGTCCAAGTGCACGCTAGGAACATACATTATCCAAGTGCCCGCTAGGTAACCTAGATAGTCCAAGTGCCCGCTAGGTAACCTAGATAGTCCAAGTTCCCCCTAGGTTACCTACATAGTCCGAGTGACCGCTAGTTAACCTAGATAGTCCAAGTGCCCTTTAGGGAACTAAGATAGTCCAAGTGCCCGCTAGGGAACCTACATAGTCCATATGCCCTCTAGGGAACCTACATAATCCAAGTGCCCACTAGGGAACCTACATAGTCCAAGTGACCGTTAGTTAACCTAGATTGTCCAAGTGTCCGCTAGGTAACCTAGATAGTCCAACAGCCCGCTAGTTAACCTACATTGTCCAAGTACCCGCTAGGTAACCTAAATATTTCAAGTGCCCGCTAGGTAACCTATATAGTCCAAATGCCCGCTAGGGAACCTACATAGTCCAAGTGCCCGCTAGTTAACCGAGATAGTCCAAGTGCTCGTTAATTAATCTAGATCGTCCAAGTGTCCGCTATTTAATCTACATAGTACAAGTGCCCGGTAGGTAACCTAGATAGTCCAAGTGCCCGTTCGTTAACCTAGATAGTCCAAGTGCCCGCTAAGTAACCTATTAGTCCAAGTTCTCGCTAGGTTACCTACCTAGTCCGAGTGACCGCTAGTTAACCTAGATAGTCGAAGTGCCCGCTAGTTAAGCTAGATCGTCCAAGTGCCTGCTAGTTAACCTACATAGTCCAAGGGCCCGCTAGTTAACCTACATAGTCCAAGGCCCCGCTAGTTAACCTAGATAATCCAAGTGCCCGCTAGTTAACCTAGATCGTCCAAGTTCCGCTAATTAACCTACATAGTCCAAGTGTCCGAACGTAACCTAGATAGTCCAGGTGCCCATTAGCTAACATAGACAGTCCAAGTGTCCGCTAGGTAATCTACATAGTCCAAGTGCCCTTTAGGGAACTAAGATAGTCCAAGTGCCCGCTAGGGAACCTACATAGTCCAAGTGCCCGTTAGGTAACCTAGATGGTCCAAGTGCCCTCTAGGTAACCTAGAAAGTCCAAGTTCCCTCTAGGTTACCTACATAGTCCGAGTGACTGTTAGTTAACCTAGATAGTCCAAGTGCCCGCTAGTTAACCTAGATCGTCCAAGTGCCCGCTAATTAACTTACATAGTTCAAGGGCCCGCTAGTTAACCTCCATAGTCCAAGTGCCCACTAGGGAACCTACATAGTCCAAGTGCCCGTTAGTTAACCTTGATGGTCCAAGTGTCCGCTAGGTAACCTAGATTGTCCAACAGCCCGCTAGTTAACCGACATTGTCCAAATACCCGCTAGGTATCTTAGATAGTTCAAGTGCCCGCTAGGTAACCTAGATAGTCCACGTGCCTGCTAGGTAACCTACATATTTCAAGTGCCCGCTAGGTAACCTAGATAGTCCTAGTGCCCCTTAGTTAACCTAGATAGTCCAAGTGCACGCTAGGAACATACATTATCCAAGTGCCCGCTAGGTAACCTAGATAGTCCAAGTGCCCGCTAGGTAACCTAGATAGTCCAAGTTTCCCCTAGGTTACCTACATAGTCCGAGTGACCGCTAGTTAACCTAGATAGTCCAAGTGCCCTTTAGGGAACTAAGATAGTCCAAGTGCCCGCTAGGGAACCTACATAGTCCATATGCCCTCTAGGGAACCTACATAATCCAAGTGCCCACTAGGGAACCTACATAGTCCAAGTGACCGTTAGTTAACCTAGATTGTCCAAGTGTCCGCTAGGTAACCTAGATAGTCCAACAGCCCGCTAGTTAACCTACATTGTCCAAGTACCCGCTAGGTAACCTAAATATTTCAAGTGCCCGCTAGGTAACCTATATAGTCCAAATGCCCGCTAGGGAACCTACATAGTCCAAGTGCCCGCTAGTTAACCGAGATAGTCCAAGTGCTCGCTAATTAATCTAGATCGTCCAAGTGTCCGCTATTTAATCTACATAGTACAAGTGCCCGGTAGGTAACCTAGATAGTCCAAGTGCCCGTTCGTTAACCTAGATAGTCCAAGTGCCCGCTAAGTAACCTATTAGTCCAAGTTCTCGCTAGGTTACCTACCTAGTCCGAGTGACCGCTAGTTAACCTAGATAGTCGAAGTGCCCACTAGTTAAGCTAGATCGTCCAAGTGCCTGCTAGTTAACCTACATAGTCCAAGGGCCCGCTAGTTAACCTACATAGTCCAAGGCCCCGCTAGTTAACCTAGATAATCCAAGTGCCCGCTAGTTAACCTAGATCGTCCAAGTTCCGCTAATTAACCTACATAGTCCAAGTGTCCGAACGTAACCTAGATAGTCCAGGTGCCCATTAGCTAACATAGACAGTCCAAGTGTCCGCTAGGTAATCTACATAGTCCAAGTGCCCTTTAGGGAACTAAGATAGTCCAAGTGCCCGCTAGGGAACCTACATAGTCCAAGTGCCCGTTAGGTAACCTAGATGGTCCAAGTGCCCTCTAGGTAACCTAGAAAGTCCAAGTTCCCTCTAGGTTACCTACATAGTCCGAGTGACTGCTAGTTAACCTAGATAGTCCAAGTGCCCGCTAGTTAACCTAGATCGTCCAAGTACCCGCTAATTAACTTACATAGTTCAAGGGCCCGCTAGTTAACCTCCATAGTCCAAGTGCCCACTAGGGAACCTACATAGTCCAAGTGCCCGTTAGTTAACCTTGATGGTCCAAGTGTCCGCTAGGTAACCTAGATTGTCCAACAGCCCGCTAGTTAACCGACATTGTCCAAATACCCGCTAGGTAACGTAGGTCGTTCAAGTGCCCACTAGTTAACCGAAATAGTCCAAGTGCTTGCTAATTAACCTAGATCGTCCAAGTGTCCGCTATTTAATCTACATAGTACCAGTGCCCGGTAGGTAACCTAGATAGTACAAGTGCCCGCTCATTAACCTAGATCGTCCAAGTGCCCGCTAATTAACTTACATAGTCCAAGGGCCCGCTATTAACCTACATAGTACAAGGGCCCGCTAGATAACCTAGATAGTCCAAGTGTTCGCTAGGTAACCTACATAGTCCAAGTGCCCGCTAGTTAACCTACATAGTCCAAGTGCCTGATAGGGAAACTACATAATCAAAGTGCCCTTTAGGGAACTAAGATAGTCCAAGTGCCCGCTCGGGAACCTACGTAGTCCAAGTGCCCACTAGGGAACCTACATTGTCCAGGTGCCCGTTAGTTAACCTAGATGGTCCAAGTGCCCGCTAGGTAACCTAGATAGTCCAAGTTCCTGCTAGTTACCTACATAGTCCGAGTGACTGCTAGTTAACCTAGATAGTCCAAGTGCCCGCTAGTTAACCTAGATCGTCCAAGTGCCCGTTAGGTAACCTAGATAGTCCAAGTGCCCGCTAGGTAACCTACATATTCCAAGTGCACATTTGTTAACCTTGATAGTCCATGTTCCCGCTACAAATACAAGACAGTCCAAGTGCCCGCTAGGTAACCTATATAGTCCATGTGCCCGCTAGGTAGCGGAGATATTCCAAGTACCCTTTAGTTAACCTAGATAGTCGAAGTGCCCCCTAGTTAACGTACATAGTCCAAGTGCCCGCTAGGTAACCTACATATTCCAAGTGCACATTCGTTAACCTTGATAGTCCAAGTTCCCGCTACATATACAAGACAGTCCAAGTGCCCGCTAGGTAACCTATATAGTCCATGTGCCCGCTAGGTAGCGGAGATATTCAAAGTACCCTTTAGTTAACCTAGATAGTCGAAGTGCCCCCTAGTTAACGTACATAGTCCAAGTGCCCGCTAGGTAACGTAGATAGCCCAAGTGCCCGCTAGGGAATGTACATAGTCCAAAGTCCGCTAGGTAACCTAGAAAGTCCAAGTGCCCGCTAAGGAACATACATAGTCCGAGTGCCCGCCAGTTAACACACATATTCCAAGTGCCCGCTAGTTAACCTAGATAGTCCAAGTGCTCCTTAGTTAACCTAGATAGTCCAAGTGCCCGCTAGGGAACGTACATTGTCCAAGTGCCCGCTAGGTAACCTAGATAGTCCAAGTGCCCGCTAGGTAACCTAGATAGTCCAAGTTCCCCCTAGGTTACCTACATAGTCCGAGTGACCGCTAATTAACTTACATAGTTCAAGGGCCCGCTAGTTAACCTCCATAGTCCAAGTGCCCGCTAGGAACCTACATAGTCCAAGTGCCCGTTAGGTAACCTAGATAATCCAAGTGCCCGCTAGGTAACCTACATATTCCAAGTGCACATTCGTTAACCTAGATAGTCCAAGTGCCCGCTACGTATCCAAGACAGTCCCCGTGCCCGCTAGGTAACCTATATAGTCCATGGGCCCGCTAGGTAACCGAGATATTACAAGTACCCGTTAGTTAACCTAGATAGTCGAAGTGCCCCCTAGTTAACCTACATAGTCCAAGTGCCCGCTAGGTAACGTAGATAGCCCAAGTGCCTGCTAGGGAACGTACATAGTCCAAAAGCCCGCTAGGTAACCTAGAAAGTCCAACTGCCCGCTAGTTAACACACATAGTCCAAGTGCTCGTTAGTTAACCTAGATAGTCCAAGTGCCCGCTAGGGAACGTATATTGTCCATGTGCCCGCTAGGTAACCTAGATAGTCCAACAGCCCGCTAGTTAACCGACATTTTCCAAATACCCGCTAGGTATCGTAGATAGTTCAAGTGCCCGCTAGGTAACCTAGATAGTCCAAGTGCCTGCTAGGTAACCTACATATTTCAAGTGCCCGCTAGGTTACCTACATAGTCCGAGTGACCTCTAGTTAACCTAGATAGTCCAAGTGCCCTTTAGGAAACTAAGATAGTCCAAGTGCCCGCTAGGAAACCTACATAGTCCAAGTGCCCGCTAGGTAACCTAGATAGTCCAAGTGCCCATTAGCTAACATAGTTAGTCCAAGTGTCCGCTAGGTAATCTACATAGTCCAAGTGCCCTTTAGGGAACTAAGATAGTCCAAGTGCCCGCTAGGGAACCTACATAGTCCATATGCCCTCTAGGGAACCTACATAATCCAAGTGCCCACTAGGGAACCTACATAGTCCAAGTGCCCGTTAGATAACGAAGATTGTCCAAGTGTCCGCTAGGTAACCTAGAGAGTCAAACAGCCCGCTAGTTAACCTACATTGTCCAAGTACCCGCTGGGTAACATAGGTAGTTCAAGTGCCCGCTAGTTCACCGAGATAGTCCAAGTGCTCGCTAATTAACCTAGATCGTCCAAGTGTCCGCTATTTAATCTACATAATACAAGTGCCGGTACGTAACCTAGATAGTCCATGTGCCCGCTCGTTAACCTAGATCATCCAAGTGCCCGCTAATTAACTTACATAGTCCAAGGGCCCGCTATTAACCTACATAGTACAAGGGCCGGCTAGATAACCTAGATAGTCCAAGTGCCCGTTAGTTAACCTAGATAGTCCAAGTGCCAGCAAGGTAACCTAGATAATCCAAGTGCCCGCTAGTTAACCTACATAGTCCAAGTGCCCGTTATGGAACCTACATAGTCCAAGTGCCCGCTAGGGAACCTACATAACCAAAGTGCCCTTTAGGGAACTAAGATAATCTAAGTGCCCGCTCGGGAACCTACATAGTTCAAGTGCCCACTAGGCAACCTACATAGTCCAAGTGCCCGTTAGTTAACCTAGATGGTCCAAGTGTCCGCTAGGTAACCTAGATTGTCCAACAGCCCGCTAGTTAACCGACATTGTCCAAATACCCGCTAGGTATCGTAGATAGTTCAAGTGCCCGCTAGGTAACCTAGATAGTCCAAGTGCCTGCTAGGTAACCTACATATTTCAAGTGCCCGCTAGGTACCCTAGATAGTCCTAGTGCCCCTTAGTTAACCTAGATAGTCTAAGTGCCCGCTAGGTAACCTACATAGTTCAAGTGCCCACTAGGGATCCTACATAGTCCTAAAGCCCGCTAGGTAACCTACAAAATCCAAGTGCCCGCTAGTTTTCATAGATAGTCCAAGTGCCCCTAGGGAACGTACATATTCCAAGGGCACGCTAGGTAACCTAGATAGTCCAAGTGCCTGCTAGGTAACCTAGACAGTCCATGTGCCCGCTAGGTAACCCAGACAGTCCAAGTGCCCGCTAAGTTACCTATATAGTCCAAGTGCCCGTTAGGTTACCTAGATAGTCCAAGTGCCCGTTAGCTAACCTAGATAGTCCAAGTGCCCGCTAGTTAACATTGATAGTCCAAGTGCCGCTACGGAATATACATAGTCCAAGGGCCCGCTAGGTAATCTAGATAGTCCAAGTGCTCCCTACGGAACGTCCATAGTCCTAGTGCCCGCTAGATAACCTAGATTGTTCCAGTGCCTGTTAGTTAACCTAGATATTCCAAGTTCCCGCTAGGGAACGTACATAGTCCAAATGCCTGCTAGGTAACCTAGATAGTCGAAGTGCCTGCTAGGCAACGTACATAGTCCAAGTGCCCTCTAGGGAACATACATAGTCCAAGTGCCCGCAATATAACCTAGATAGTCCAAGAGCCCGTTAGTTAACCTAGATATTCCAAGTGCCCGCTAGGGAACGTACATAGTCCAAGTGCCTGCTAGGTAACCTAGATAGTCCAAGTGCCTGTTAGGAAACCTACATAGTCAAAGTGCCCGCTAGTTAACCTAGATAGTCCAAGTGCCTGCTAGGAAACGTACATAGTCTAAGTGCCAGCTAGGTAACCTAGATAGTCCAAGTGCCTGCTAGGAAACGTACATAATCTAAGTGCCAGCTAGGTAACCTAGATAGAACAAGTGCCTGCTAGGTAACCTATTGTCCAAGTGCCCGCTAGGTTACCTACATAGTCTAAGTGCCCGCTAATTAACTTACATAGTCCAAGGGCCCGCTATTAACCTACATAGAACAAGGGCCCGCTAGATAACCTAGATAGTCCAAGTGCCCGTTAGTTAACCTAGATAGTCCAAGTGCCAGCAAGGTAACCTAGATAATCCAAGTGCCCGCTAGGGAACCTACATAATCAAACTGCCCTTTAGGGAACTAAGATAGTCCAAGTGCCCGCTCGGGAACCTACATGGTCCAAGTGCCCACTAGGGAACCTACATAGTCCAAGTGCCCGTTAGTTAACCTAGATGGTCCAAGTGCCCGCTAGGTAACCTAGATAGTCCAAGTTCCCGCTAGGATACCTACATATTCCAAGTGCCCACTAGGGAACCTACATAGTCCAAGTGCCCGTTAGTTAACATAGATGGTCCAAGTGTCCGCTAGGTAACCTAGATTGTCCAACAGCCCGCTAGTTAACCGACATTGTCCAAATATCCGCTAGGTATCGTAGATAGTTCAAGTGCCCGCTAGGTAACCTAGATAGTCCAAGTGCCTGCTAGGTAACCTACATATTTCAAGTGCCCGCTAGATAACCTAGATAGTCCTAGTGCCCCTTAGTTAACCTATATAGTCTAAGTGCCCGCTAGGTAACCTACATAGTTCAAGTGCCCACTAGGGATCCTACATAGTCCAAAATCCCTCTAGGTAACCTACAAAATCCAAGTGCCCGCTAGTTTTCATAGATAGTCGAAGTCCCGCTAGGGAACCTACACAGTCCAAGGGCCCGCTAGGTAACCTAGATAGTACAAGTGCCCCTTAGTTAACCTAGATAGTCCAAGTGCCCATTAGCTAACATAGATAGTCCAAGTGTCCGCTAGGTAATCTACATAGTCCAAGTGCCCTTTTGGGAACTAAGATAGTCCAAGTTCCCGCTAGGGAACCTACATAGTCCATATGCCCTCTAGGAAACTTACATAATCCAAGTGCCCACTAGGGAACCTACATAGTCCAAGTGCCCGTTAGTTAACGTAGATTGTCCAAGTGTCCGCTAGGTAACCTAGATAGTCCAACAGCCCGCTAGTTAACCTACATTGTCCAAGTACCCGCTAGGTAACGTAGGTAGTTCAAGTGCCCGCTAGTGAACCGAGATAGTCCAAGTGCTCGCTAATTAACCTAGATCGTCCAAGTGTCCGCTATTTAATCTACATAGTACAAGTGCCCGGTAGGTAACCTAGATAGCCCAAGTGCCCGCTCGTTAACCTAGATCGTCCAAGTGCCCTCTAATTAACTTACATAGTCCAAGGGCCCGCTATTAACCTACATTGTACAAGGGCCCGCTAGATAACCTAGATAGTCCAAGTGCCGGTTACTCGGACTATGTAGGTAACCTAGCGGGAACTTGGACTAATAGGTTACTAAGCGGGCACTTGGACTATCTAGGTTACCTAGCGGGCACTTGGACTATGTAGGTTAACTAGAGGACACTTGGACTATCTAGGTTAACAAGTGGGCCCTTGGACTATGTAGGTTAACTAGAAGGCACTTGGACAATCTAGGTTAACTAGCGGGCACTTGGACTATCAAAGTTAACAACTGAGCCCTGGGACTATGTAGGTTACCTAGCGGGCACTTGGACTATATAGGTTACCTAGCGGGCACTTTGACTATGTAGGTTACCTAGTGGGCACTTGGACTATCTAGGTTAACGAACGGACACTTGGAATATGCAGGTAACCTAGCCGGCACTTGGACTGTCTAGGGTACGTACCTAGCGGGCACTTGGACTTCTAGGTTAATGAACGGGCTCTTGGACTATGTAGGTTGCCTATCGGGCACTTGGACTCTCTAGGTTACCTAACGGGAACTTTGACTATCTAGGTTACATAGCGGGCACTTGGACTATGTAGGTTAACTAGTGAGCACTTGGACTCTAAGTTACCTAGCGGGCACTTGGACTATCTAGGTTACCTAGCGGGCACTTGGACTATCTAGGTTACCTAGCGGGCCCTTGGACTATATAGGTTTCCTAGCGGGCACTTGGACTATCTAGGTTAACGAACGGGCACTTGGACTATGTAGGTAACCTAGCGGGCACTTGGACAGTCTAGGTTACCTAGAGGGCACTTGGACTATCTAGGTTAACGAACGGGCACTTTGACTATGTAGGTTACCTAGCGGGCACTTGGATTATGTAGGATCCCTATCGGACATGTGGACTACTTAGGTTAACTAGCGGGCACTTGGACTATCTAGGTTATCTAGCTGGCACTTGAACTATCTACGTTGCCTAGCGGGTTCTTGGAGTATGTAGGTTACCTAGCGGGCTGTTGGATTATCTAGGTTACCTAGCGGGCACGTGGACTATGTAGGCTCCCTAGCGGGCCCTTGGACTATGTAAGTTCCCTAGCGGGCACATGGACTATGTGGGTTTCCTGGTGGGCATTTGGACTATCTAGGTTACCTAACTGGCACTTGGACTATGTAGGTTCCCTAGTGGGCACTTGGATTATGTTTGTTCCCTACCGGGCACTTGGACTATGTAGGTTCCCTATCGGGCACTTGGAGAATGTAGGTTAACTAGGGGCACTAGGACTATTTAGGTTACCTATCGGGCACTTGGAGAATGTAGGTTAACTAGGGGCACTAGGACTATGTAGGTTACGTAGCGGGCCCTTGGACTATCTAGGTTACCTAGCGGGCATTTGGATTATGTAGGCTCCCTAGCGGGAATTTGGACTATATAGATTACCTAGCGGGCAATTAGACTTTGTAGGTTATCTAACGGGCACGTTGACTATCTAGGTTACCTAGCTAGCACTTGAACTATCTACGTTACCTAGCGGTTACTTGGAGTATGTTGGTTACCTACCGGGCTGTTGGACTATCTAGGTTACCTAGCCGGCACTTGGACTATCTAGGTTAACTAACGGGCACTTGGACTATGTAGGTTCCCTAGCGGGCCCTTGGACTATGTAAGTTCCCTAGCGGGCACTTGGACTATGTGGGTTCCCTAGCGGGCATTAGGACTATCTGGGTTACCTAACGGGCACTTGGACAATGTAGGTTAACTAGCGGGCTTTGGACTATGTAGGTTACCTAGCGGACACTTGGACTATGTATGTTACCTATCGTTCACTTGGAGAATGTAGGTTAACTAAGGGGCACTAGGACAATGTAGGTTACCTAGCGGGCCTTGGGACTATCTAGGTTACCTAGGGGGAACTTGGACTATGTAGGTTTACTATTGGGTACTTGGACTATCTAGGTTACCTAGCAGGCACTTGGACTATGTAGGTTAACTAGCGGGCACTTGGACTATCTAGGTTACCTAGCAGGCACTTGGACTATGTACGTTTCCTAGCGGGTACTTGGACTATCTATGTTAACTAGCGGGCACTTGGACTATGTAGATTCCCTATCGGGCACTTGGACTATGTAGGTAACCTAGTGGTCACTTGAACTGTCTAGGTTACCTAGCGGGCATTTGGACTATGTAGGTTAACTAGCGAGCTCTTGGACTATCTAGGTTAACTAGCGGGCACTTGGACTATTAGGGTCCCTAGCGGGCATTTGGACTATATAGGTTACCTAGCGGGCACTTGGACTATGTAGGTTAACTAGCGGACACTTCGACTATCTAGGTTACCTAGCAGGCACTTTGACTATCTAGGTTAACTAACGGGCACTTGGACTATGGAAAGAAGTGCCTAATGGTCCCCAGGACCCATGGTTAATCCAGGCGTGGTCATCTGATTCCAATCGATCAGACCTAGCTATAAATCACTTATATGTCTGGGTAATTAAAAGCAAATATAAATTTTCAAAAAAAATAACGTTGCATGGGATAGAAAGAGAATACATAACAACATCAGTCATAAATATGCCTCAAGACAAACTCATTGTGCACATCCAGAATACATAATGGCTCTTGCTAAGATGCGTTTCCCACTAGACCCTACCCCAAGCCAGTAAAAGCCAGAAACTCTACAGTAAACTGTGGATTGTACTACTCTGAAATGGGAGCTGTGTCTCTAGACCTAATTTGGGGCTGTTCGTGCTGAGGACTCACCAATACCTGCTGCAGTGACAACAGTCCAGGTGAGAATAAGGAAATCTGGATGACAGCCAGGATATAGGAGCACTGAGACCTCAAATTGCTTCTAGGCGAGCATGGCCTAATGGGCTTCCATTTATGCACCTTTGGCAGGAGGAGTTTGTTCTGGAAAGTAATGGTTTCTAAGGAAGTATTTCTTAAACTTTCACATGCATGCACTTGCCCAGGTTCCTGGAAATCGGGCTGGGGGGCAGATTCTGATTTTGTGGGTTCAGGGTGGGGGGTCTAGGATCCAGCACTTCTAGAGGCCCTGGTACTCTTGGGCTGTTAACCACAAGGACAGTAGTCCTAAACCACCAGCCACTCCTTGGGAGAAATATGAGGCTGTAGACTCCGGGCAAGAGTGACAGTCTGGGAAACCCACAAGGACAGTTCTACCCTGTCCTGTAGGGTCACTATGAGTCAGCATCAACTCGATGGCATTAGCATGGGAGAAGCTAATGCTGATGTTGCTGGTTCCTTGACCTATCATACTTTGAGTGGCAAAGTCCCAAGGGCCTTCCCGGATGTGATGGCCAAAAGCAGTAGTGTTCACCCTTGGTCATACTTTGGAATCCCTTAGGAGCTTTCAAGCCTCCCATTGGCCTGGCGCCATCCCAGACCAATGAAGCAAGACTTAGTGGAAGCAGGATTCAGGTCACGGTCAGTGAGAAAACCCCCTTGGCAATGCCAACGTACAGCCAGTGCAGAGTCGAACTGGTCGACGACTCCACATGACTCCATATACTTTGGTGAAGCCAGCTGTTTGGGCAAGGTTTTCAGAGTTACCACCCATGTAGACTTGTTGGTGATAGTGCATTAAATAGAGCACATGCAGTGCATTGCATGAGTGGCCTATGTCATGCAACCACATCAGGGGGAGGTTGAGCCAATTTCTCTAAGAGACCAAGGGTGTTGGCTCCATCCTGAACGTTGGCAGGGTAATGGACTGACACAGAGGAAACTCATTGTCTTCGTGGCGGTGCATTAATGGGTTCTTCACAGAAGGCCAAGTCCATGGCTGCAGATGCAGATGCTCACGGGGCTGAGGGAGCAGGTCAAATCCTAAGTCCGAGGTGGGTGTTTGCATATTTACATGCCCTCACTGCCATCAAGTCCATTCCAACTCACAGGCCCATGGGACTGAGTAAAATGCCCCCCGTGGGTTTCTGAGACTGTGATTCTTTAGAGGAGTAGAAAATCTCCTCTTTCTCCAGAGGAGCGGTTGGCCATTCAAACTGCTGACCTTGAGATTAACAGTCCAACTCCTGACCACTCTTGCCGTCAGAATTCTATTTATATACACAAGTATATATATATATATTTATACTTTCCCAAAAGAACTCCACATTTTCAAATCATTCTTGACACTCATGGCCTTTTTTCCTTTATAGCCATGCCTTTGGTTGAAACACAGATATAAGAGAAATATTTATCTACTTATAGGGGGACAAAAGGAGCTTTGGTGGCATAGTGTTTGCATGTTGGGCTGCTAACACCAAAGTCAGCACTTTGAAACCACCAGCCACTCCGTGGGAAGAAGAGTCTGTCTACTCCTATAAAGAGTTACAGTCTCAGAAACTCACAGGGACAGATCTACTCTGCCTCATAGGGTCACTATGAGTCAGCATCACCTCCCTGGCAGTGAGGTAGATTTTGGTTTCATAGAGATACAAGTCAGTCCTGAGCTGCTAAAGACAAGGTTGGCAGTTTGAACCCACCAGCTGCAGAGAAAGAGGAGGCTTTCTATTCCCATAAGGAGCTACAGTTTCAGAAATACCCACAGGGGAAATTTTAACCTCTCCTGTAGGATCAATATGAGTCAGAATCGACTTATCGGTGGTGAGCAAGTGGAGGGGACCCTAAACAGGTTCCGGTGGACCTTAAGAGTTCTACTCATTGTGCATGCTCTGTAAAATGTAAACCAAGATTTTACTTTTGCAAACATTATTTTTTCTAAACACGTCTAACTGTGAAACTATACTCGCATGCGGGTCTTTGAACCTGGTCAGTGGTCTGGGGAAGTGAAGGGGCCTGACATCCTTTGTTGTTGTTAGTGCTGTCCAGTCATTCTGACATCACAGGGACCTTCTTTGCAACACAAGGCAGCACTGCCCGGTCCTTTGCCAGCCTCAGGGGTAGTATGTTGGAGCCCATGGTTTCAGCTACCGTGTCCTCCAGTTCACCAAGGAGTTTCCTCTTTGTGCTGCTTACTAAACCTGTTTCTAAGGAGTCCATTCCAACTCACGGTGACGCCGTGTGGGTCAGCACCACGGGACCCCACATAATGCCTTATACCATATATATATATATATATATATATATATATGGTGCATAATGCCTTATACCTGGTCCCTTTGGCACCTTGTGATCGCACAGGCTGGTGTGCTTATTCCATGTGGGCTTTTTTGCTTCTGAGCCAGATGGCCGTTTGCTCACCTTCAAGCCTTTAAGACCCCAGACACTATCTCTTTTGATAGCCTCTGGCCTTTACTTCGGGGTCTTCGGTCCCTGCAGAGTGGACACATGCCTGCTGTGTGGGTATGGGACGTGTCGGAGCGCAGCCTGGTGGCGGAGCTTCAGGAGCATAAGTATGGCATGGCATGTGTGGCCTTCTCATCCAGTGCCAAGTACATTGTCTCAGTGGGCTACCAGCATGACATGATCGTCAATGTCTGGGCCTGGAAGGTGAGTGGGCTGCTGGCCTCAGGACAGGCGGGGCCGGGAGGGGAGCCAAGAAACTGCTGACCGGTGGCCTTTACTTCCGCCTGCTGGCCTCAGTCCCTTTCTAGAGAACTCTGAGCAGAAAGGAGCAACTGGGTATCTAGGATGCTGAAGAAGGGGCAGAAGGAGAGGTCAAGTTCACAGCTTGTCTAACCTTCAGTGTGTAAGTTTCTTTTCCCTCAGCTCCTAGAAGCAGAGCCTTGATTTCCCTTGACTTTCTCTCCAGAAAAACATTGTAGTGGCTTCCAACAAGGTGTCCAGTCAGGTGACAGCAGTATCCTTCTCTGAGGACTGCAGCTACTTTGTCACTGCAGGCAACCGGCACATCAAGTTCTGGTACCTCGATGACAGCAAGACCTCAAAGGTGAGGCAGCAAGTAGCCATTAGGGTGGGGTCTGCCCAGATATGTTCCACCTGCGCCCCCTTCTGCATGCTCAAAAGCCCCTTGGAAGTCTCAGCTGGGCCAGGTGCTATGTCAATATGCAAGGGAAGCCTTCTCCCTCCCTCCCCAGGGCCTGCTTTCCAGGGGGTAGCCTGCAGGGTGTGTGGGTGGCACCTGTGGTGGGTCTCCACAGGTGAATGCCACTGTACCCCTGCTGGGCCGCTCCGGGCTGCTGGGGGAACCTGCGGAACAACCTGTTCACTGATGTAGCCTGTGGCCGCGAGAAGAAGACTGACAGCACCTTCTGTATCACATCCTCAGGGCAGCTGTGCGAGTTCAGTGACCCGGAGACTGTTGGACAAGTGGGTGGAGCTGAGTGTAAGTGAATGCTTTGTCGGCACCCTCCCGTCTGTCACCTCCGGGCTCCAGGGCACCTGAGTCTGCATGCACGCTGGGGGAGGCCCCAGGCAGAGGAAGGTGTTTGGGAACCTCTCTGCTTGCTCGCCCTCTCTGTCTCTGCCTCTTCCTCTGCTTTCCTCTTCTGCTCAGCACACAGACAGCATCACAGTAAGTGTGCTGGCCCTGTCCGCTGCCTCTGCTGCCTTTCTCTGGGCCGGCCTTTTCTGGGTGTGTCTTTGCCCAAACCTCAGGTGCCTTATAAGGCTTGCTGACTCCTTCCCCCTAATTGCACGGGGCTGTGGGCCCTCTGGCCAGCTGCTGTTAGAGGGAGGGGCATTGAGGGGCTCTGCCCAGGGCAGCTGGCCTGCCTTGCGCTTGTCCTTGCCTCTTGGCTCATGGCTGTTGAGGTGTCGGGTGAAGGAGTGGACAGACGCCCTTGCTGACTGTGGCTTCTGTGCTCACAGACCACAGTGGCCCACTGCATCTCGGTGAGCCAGGACTACATCTTCTGCGGCTGTGCTGACGGCACCGTGTGCCTTTTCAACCCCTTCAACCTGCACTTCCTCAGCACGCTGCCCCGGCCCCATGCCCTGGGGACAGACATTGCCAGCATCACAGAGGCCAGGTGAGCGGTGTGGGTGTGCCCCTGAGTCCTGTCAGAGCCCCACTCTGTGCCAGGCCGTCCCTGGCATGCTGCAAGGAGAGGAGGGCACACATAGACCTCTGGGAAGACCCTTGCAGTCAAGCACAGGTGGGTCTTTTAGCATTTGTTGCTCACTGTGGGCAACCGTGGTAATCTGAGTCTGCAGTGTGGTAAAGCATTGTCCTGTAAACACCACAGCTAGGACAGACGGGCAGTTCCTTAGGGTTTCTGAGAGAGGCTGGAAACCTGACGGAGCAGGCCTTTCTCCCTCAGGGTGGTCCTGGGTAGCAGCTAAGGTAGGAGGGTCTTATTGTAGCCTCGGGCCTTGGGTTGGGTGATTGCAGGAAGTGAAGTTTTGCTCTGGTTTCAGTGCTGTCAGGAAGCGGGGCAGTTCTGCAGTTGGGTATATTAATTTCTCATTCAGGGAAGGAGTGGGCTAAATCTGCAAATGGCAGGAAATGATATATGACCATGACTGGTTTGCACAGTGCCCTTCCTTTTCCTCTGACGTGAGTCTAGAAGGGCCTGACATCTGCTTGGCTGCATCACGGCCACACACTGTCCCCGCCTGATGTTGGGGGCTATGAAATAGCTTGTGTTCTTTTGCAGAGCCCCATGGCAAGGAATGCCAGGCCAGCCGCTGCGTTCTTTCTCCAGTGACTGCTGGCCAACCAGCTGCTCCTCCCTTTAGTGCCCCTTTTCATTAGCGCTAACTCACCAGTTTGCCCTGTCTGCCCTGGACACCCTGACCCCCTCTTTCCTCAGTCGCCTTTTCGCTGGAGTGGCCAATGCGAAGTATCGGGACACCATCACCTTGACCTTTGATCCTGCAAATCAGTGGCTGTCTTGTGTGTACAATGACCATAGTACTTATGTCTGGGATGTGAAGGACCCCAAGAAAGTGGGCAAGGTGTATTCAGCTCTGTATCATTCCTCCTGCGTCTGGAGTGTAGAGGTACGTGGGCCAGGTCTGCTGAGACTGACCGTGTTTCCTGACCTACCATTAGGAGCTGGGGTTCCTCAAGTGTGGAATTTGTTTCCTCCAGCACCCTTGCTCCCCAAGCTGTGCCCCTGGGTCCCTTCGTATCTGTTAATTGGCTCTGAGGATGGGAGGGGATTTTAGTGCTGACTCATCTCAGACGTTTTTCAGTATGCCCCTGTGCAGTCTTAGCTTGGCCTCTTTGGACATGTTCCTGAACTTGACCAAACCTTAGTTTCTGCAATTGTGAAATGACATACCTGATGCATTTGATTTTTACGAACAGGAGACAATGTAAGTGGGAGATTTAGAATGCCTAGTACTTACTAGGTGCTTGGTTAATGTATATTCCTTTACTTGTTAAAGACAAGAGCTAATCATTATGACTTGCTTGCTATGGGATAAGCCGTTGCCTCCAGGGGACAGGATGGGGGAACTTTAGGCCCCCAAGGACAGAGGTTCAGGAGGGTTTAGCTGAAAAGGGTTGGGGACAAAATTTATTATCTCCAAGGGAAAGATACTAACTTGACAATGAAGAAACGGCAAAACCCGCCCTTAGCCAAGTCATAAAGGTTAACATCCCGTGGCAGCAGCATGAATCTGGTGAGAGGGTACACTGAGAGGTTTCAAAATGTTCCCAGAAAATGTTATGACTCTTAAGAACTCCCAATAAAATGTTGAACAACAACAACAAACGTTGATGGAAAGTTTCTTTTAGTTCTGTTTTTCCATGCAGCCTCCTCCTAGCATTGTGTCTGGTATTCTTGACCCAAATGTATAAGGAACTTAGGATAGTCATGAGGAAACATCAGGCAACCTTCATTTGAGGTACACCTGCCAGAGTAACTTATCACACTCTCCCAGGTGTCAGGGTAGGAAAGACAAGCAAAGACTGAAAGCCGTTCTAGACTGGGACAGATGACACCCATGTGCCGTGGGGGCTCCTAGGATCCTGGAGCAGAAGAAGTACATTCGTGGGATAAACAAACAAACTCATTGGCATTGGGTTGATTCCAACTCAGAGCAACCCCCGCTGGTGACATTTAAATAAAGTCTAATAATGTTGTACCAGTGTGACCTCCGTGGTCCTTATCACTGTGTACTGTAGTGCATAAAACATTAATACGAAGGGAGACCAGGTGAGAGAGTTGAATGTGACATATCTTGACTCATTTTTCTAAAGGTTCAACCCAAAAGGTAAAGTAAAACAGCTCTTGATGGAGAGGAAAAGGTGGAAGGGGGTGGGTGATGATTCTTTCCCCCCGCTGCCTGGCACTGAACGGCCTCTCCTCTCTTCTCATTTTGCAGGGTCCACGAATTGCAGTTCCTGAGTGAAATGCTGAAGGTGGAGGCCCATGAGTCAGAGATTCTGTGCCTGGAGTACTCGAAGCCAGACACAGGTACCTGGCCCTGGCCTGGAATGGCCTTGAGTGAGCCCCTCCAGTCTGGCCAGAGCCACTGATACTTGTCCTGCCTCTTGACTATGGGGCTGATCGTTCTTTTGGCTACCAAAAGAGTTAGTGATCCTTCTTGATGTCTCTGAAGGCTTCTTGTTGTTTCTGAAGGCTTTGGGGAGGACTGCATCTCAACTCTGCCCGACTCCATGGCTCATGTGGCTTAAGGATGTGGGGCTCAGTTTCTCTGGGTGCTCTTTGCTGGGCACTCATGTTGGGCTGCGATCCACAAGCTCAGCAGTTTGAAACTACCAGCCGCTCTGCAGGAGAAAGGTGGGCCTTTCTACTCCTGTAAACAGTTACAGTCTCAGAAGCCCATAGGGGGTATTCACTATGAGTCAGCATTAACTTGATAGCAGCAGATTTGATTTTTGTAAAGTCTTTTTAAAGCCAACCAAAAGCTGAATCAGTGAAGAAGATCTGCTTTAGACATTGTGCTCTTTTAAAGAATAATCTGTCTGTGATCAGATTGACACAGGAACTTGGAAGGTTAGGTGAAAAGTTTAAGGGGCAGTGAGCTTATGTGTGTGATGGAAATTTGGAATTGGAAAAGGACAGTGAGAATGGCTACATAATTTCAGAAATATAATGAATGTTAGCAAATTGTACATGTAGAAATGATCGAATTGGTATATATTTTTGTGTGCATTGTTTTAGATCAGGGAGAAGACTCGAAGTTCAAATATAATTTACAGAGACCCCCTTGTTAAATCTTGAATGGGACAAAGTCCAGAAAAAACAAATCATCTGGTTGAGGGAGACCGTAAGCATGAGGCCATAATGGGGACTGAAGGATTCACAACAGCTCGGTCACATGGAAAACAAAGGAAGCCCCTTTAAAAGTCAAGTTCCCAGCAGATCAGACCATCACAGTTGGAAATGTGACTACAGAAATGGGAAAGGGACCATGATTGGAGTAAATACATTATTGCAGATTAGAAAAGTTTACAGGACAGGTTCAGGGCCCTCCAACCATCTTGGTCAGGGCATGAACGTGCAACCTCAGTACCCCAATTCCCATCAAGGGCATACTCAGGCAAGTTCTTGAGGGCTAGACTACTCCTCACCAGGCTGGCCAGAGGAGTGGGTGGAAGCAAACAAACTCTGCCTGAGGGCAAAGCATTTTACGTTGCTAGTTCAGAGTCATGGAGCTCTAGTGCCATAGAAGGTTATGGGTTGGGCGGTTAACCACAAGGTTTCACTCTTCAAAACCACCAGCCAGCTCCAGGGAAGAAAGATGAGGCTTTCTACTCCAATAAAAATATATAGTCTGGAGATTAAAAGCCCCAATGTAAGTTAACTGGGTTGATTCCTACTAGAGGGATAATGTGTGTGGGCCAGATGCTTGCAAGGTCCCTCAAGGCAATGCTGCCAGACTGCAGTCTCTGCTCCCTGCTGGTGGAGACAATGGATTGCTTTTCTCTAAAACTTGGAACCATTAGCTTGGTTCCAGTAGGTGGAGTTCACACCCTACTGATAATGGTTCATATGGAGATCCAGAAAACAAGTCAAAGTTAAGCTGCCATTCTAAATGTAGGATCCGCCCATTTTGTCACCTGTATACCCCCAATCCCTCCTCTTCCTATTGCATGTATGCCCCTAGACCACCCCTTCTCACTGCTGTATAACATAGTCCAAGTCCTTCCTGTGATGTATGTCTTTACCCTCCCGTTTCCAATTCCCCTTGTCCTCCTTCCCTTCCCCCTCTCTCCATGTGGACCACCAAGTGGGGCTGGGGTGAGCAAGGCTACCATGATATGTGTGTGACTGCATTATTGTAATATCTCTTCTATCTCTCATGCTCCCAATGACTTTAATATTTATATCTCAACCCTTTATGTTTCCAGGGCTTTCAATGACATTAGGCATCTTTTCAATGTTTATGAATCATGCTTATGAACCTCTCTTCTGTTAGTTGTCTATGTGTATGTATTGCCTGTATTAAAAACATATAGAACCGAGTAATTTGTCTGGAAAAGTAATTTATAGAAACTTTATGAAAAAAAAAGAAACTTTATGTTAGATTGCCATGCGTTTTGCATAGCCAATTGTTCTTTTAAAACACTTTTCTTGTCATTGTGATACCATGCTAAAAGGTAAAAACATCTGTATATAGTCAAATAGCTTTATCTTTCCTTTAAAGACATGAACCTTCGTGTCTTGCTTAAAGTTTCCACCTCACTAAAGCTAAATTGCTACTCTCGAAAATAAATCCCTCTAAGTTTTTAATGCTTTGAATATTTTATCGCTCTAATCCTCCTGGAGTTTATTTTTGAATGTAGTATGCTCCTTCCTTTGATTTCTTGTAAATTCAGCCAATTCAACCACTCATTAACCAAAGTATTCCTTTACCACTGGATTGTTTTGCCACCTTTGCTTTGCATAGCATATAGTTCTAAATTATATCCCAGACTACTGAATTATTTGCCAGAGTGGCTTTACTAATTGTACACTGGCATCACAATACGCGGGAGCTTCGGAAAGATCGTGGGAGAAAGGAATGAAAAGAGAAGATAATTTCCCATGAATTTTTGAAGCTTCCTCGTACAGGTGCTTTACAGTAAGTCGACATTAGGGTTTATAATCAATAAAAAATTCAACTGTGATCCAAGAATGAGGGGCGTGACATTTCCTGGTTGAGACAAAAGCGAACAGGCGAGCAGAATACGAAAAGAATTGGTTAACCGATGAAACTGCAGCAAAGTGTTAGCTGTTATCACAAAAATGAACACACAGAATATTCTTGAACTTGGAAGTGGGAACTTCAGCCTTTCAACGGCCATCGACGGTGCGGGGCAACATCCCCGCACTCCTACGCTCAGGAAGGGGGTTCTGGGGTCTGCGGCGCCGCGGGGCACAAGTGGGGCGAAGGGCTGCGAGGGAACGCCGAGGCAGAGGGGTCCCCGCGAGGCGGCTGCGGGCCGCTCCAGAAGGCAGGGGTCCGGGGGCTCTGCGGTCCCTCAGGACCCTCCAGGAGAGGCTCCAGAAAGGCAGCTGGAGGCCCCGGCCGGCCGTGCAGCTCGCTGGGAGGCGCGGGCGCACGTGCTCCGCCGGTCCGGGCGGCGGGGGCGGCTGAACGGGCCCTGGCCGTGGGCGGCGGGCGGCGGGCGGGCGCAGTGCGGCGCCGGGCAGGCGAGAGGTGACCGCGCGGGGAGGTCACGGCGGCTGGGGCTACTGACGGCACACCGGATCCGGAGCGCACTGCGCAGGGCGCCGCGCAGGTGAGAGCGGCAGCGGGACCCGGATGCGGCGCGGCTGAGGGCGGCCGAGGGCGGGGGGTCGCGGCGGCTAGCTCTTGGAGATCCCGGCCGGAGGCTCCAGCGCCGGTGCTGCGCTTCCTGCCGGCTCGAAGAACGAGCCCGAGCCTGGCCGCCCTCAGGATGCCTTGCTGAGGCTCCGCCGGACGTCCCCAACAGGGGGGGAGGGGCGGGGCGCGTTCGGGCGCCTCCTGAGGGCGCCTCAGCGGAGAGCGGCGTTGGCGCCATGGAGTCTACGCGGGCGGCCCAACCCGCCTGCCACTCAGGTGTCTTTTTGCACGGAAGTGAGTTTTAGGAGCGGGAAACCTGTGGTGGGCGTGACTGACGTGTTTTTAAATCATTTTCTATACATTTAAAGCTGTAAAGGCAAAACTTCATGATCCAATTAATATAGCCAAAAATTCAGGCTTGATAGAAACATTTAGAATCCAGGCACTGGGGGTAAAGTCCCCTTATTCCCATCTGTTATTGGAGGAAGGTATGAGAGAGATTGGATACTGCGGTGGGAAGAAATAGAGCCAAATAGGAATGTCTGCTTCTATAGGGAGAATGTATCAGCCATGAGCTCACTTTAAGGCAGCACAGCTTTAAGGGAGAATCTGTGGAAATGATAGATTACCGCAGGAACATGAACTTGGAGTATATCTCCAACTAACAGAGTGGTGGTCTTCCAGCCATGGAACATTAGTCTCCCAGATTCCCTCTGTACCAGTCAGGGAATAAGTCCCAGTATTATTTCCCTTGGTGCTAGTATCCCACATTTCCCCTCTCTGCATTATGTTTAAGATTCAATAGTGTCACGGAGGCAACATGGTCTCTTTTCATAGCTATTAGCTTCCTATAGAAGTGACATGAGACTGCAAGCATCACAATTATGATAAAAAACACAGTCAGACTGGAACTTAAGCTATGTGAAGTACTTTGCCCCCAAGCTCGAGGGTCCAACCCTTCCATGCTACTCATCAATTGCTTAATCACATCAGAGCCAGGAGAAGCCTCAAGCTTGTCTTTGAATGTATAGAAAATATCCTTTTTAAGCTGATCAATATCTAATGAAATGTTTCCCTTAAACCCTTGCAAATGTTTCCTAATCAAATTCCAATCATGCAATGTCTTATTATAAGGATAAGTGGTTATACAGAAATCAGTTACATTCCAATCACATTATAGCATTGACAAATTCAAAATCTTGATCTTTCAGCAAAGCAGTCTGCAGTAATATTCCAGTCACATTGTATAAAATGTTCAGTTATGATAGCATCCCAGAGTGTCTCTTAGACAGCGTCAGCAATGGAAGAAATATCTCAGCAGTCAGCAATCGCCATTCTCAGGAATCTTCGAGGTCTTCTTGACGTTTTGAATAACTTCAATAACAGTGACCCGCTTTCTTCTGGGCCTTGCTGGCTGAAGAGAAATCCACCTATCTCCTTTGCCTGTGAAAATATAAAGAAATAGCCCCTCTCTTTGGGGTATCATTAACCTGAAAAAAGGATTTATGATTAATATTGGTTGGCCTCTCCATCTCTTCCTTGTCCATCTTTCTCCAAAGGTGGTTGCGTCCTTTTAAAGGGAGTCCATCAGTTTTATTCTGTAAAAAACATACATGCATAGCCTTTTCTCCAGGTGAATGGACCTGGATCCCAAACACAGTTTCCATCATCCTCAGATTTCTTAGGATCAATTTTCTCTGTAGAATTGAAAATGTGTTTATCTTCCCTAATTTTATTACAAGCTTTTAGTAAGGAGAAAAAATTTTTAGTTAAAATGAGTAAATGAACTTTGTCACACATAAGATTCCTCTTCTCCTCCTTCTGTTTTAACAATTTAAATAGTAAAGCATTGCTAGATCTTGAACCAGTAAAAGTACTAGTTAGATAACCTTCATTGTTATGTAAATACTGGCTACCATCCCTCAGAGAATTAAGAGAGCTAACTAATTGGGAGAACTTCTTATCATACTTTGAAAGACTGAAAAAATTCTTAATAAATTTGTTCAGCTGATCTTGAAGTAACTTACCAAGCAGACATTTTTTCTCCAGGCTTACCAATAAGGTTATAGGCTCAATTGAGCCGTTTTGCCTTTCAGGCTACTCACACTGTATGATTTTACCTTGCAATATTCTGTCTTGGTTAACTTCACTCATTCCCTCTATGCTGGCTTTAGGGGAAGTTAATGGGAGGGCTAGGCCCCCCTGAATGCCCTAAGGAAATGACCCGGCATCCACAGTTAACAAACCTTTTTCCTTCCATTTCTAATTCCATGTGGGGGCGCTGTTTCTCCACAACAGCAGTCCAGAAGACTGCTTGATTTATAGGGTGGTCAAACTTCTCAAGTACTCTTTCCTGATAGGTATAAATTTTTACTCTAGAAATGCAAGGAAGGGAAAATTGGCTTAAGCGATCCTACATTTATACAAACCATGGTATATCAGAACTCATTACTGCCTTAATTTCTTCTTCACAATCCTGACCAATAACTCCAGCAACACATTGAGAATTTATGTTAGACTTTCTTTTTCTTTTTTTTTGGACTTTCTTAATAAACATCCTATAGTTCTTTTAGGTAGTGGACCCCAATTACTGCTCTTCATTTCTGATTCAATCACAGTTTTGGGTTTTTTCTTACAACTCTTATCAACTCCAGTATCAATTTTAATTTCTTGAGTACTAAGGTTAAATCTTCCTGATAGAAACTGTATTAATCTTTCAATAAGAGGTCCCTGCTTTTGAGGATCAAGCTCCTGTGAAGGCTTCTGAGCCATCTCTTGGTTATTCAAACCAACTGCAGTGAGAACAGAGACTAGGTTTTTGCCTCTTTGGCTAGGTCTGTTCTCCTGCTGTGAGGCTGCTAGATAAAGGCGATTTCTCTCAAAGATCTTCTTTGCTCCAGTAGGCAGACACCTTGCCTACCACGCTCTGCTATGAGGGCTCTGCATCAAGCTTCTTCCACTATTTTCCCGCCGGGAAGTCTTTGCTAATGGCGACCCTTCACTGTTGATTTTTGAACGACATTGGCTCGCCCAATGAGTTCCCTTCCTACAATGGAGGCAGAGTTCAGGTTCGTTTAAACCCGATCTCCATGGTCCTGGCCCATGCTCTGACACTGGCCGCAGCCTGCTCTGCCTACACTCTTTTGAAGATGACTTGTCTTCCCACAACTAAAGCACTTTCTTCCAGGTCTGATATAGTTTGCCAATGAAGCTGCCATGAGGTCTGCCTTGTATTCCTCTGCCTCTACATTCCTGCATATCCTAAAATAACCCAGCAAAGTGCCCTGTTCGCTGTAGGGATGCAAGGCATTTTTACAGTGCTTATTAGAGAAATCATAAGATAGCTTGTGCACTAGGTCTCTTACTGCCTGAACATTCTTCACACATTTGGAAATAGCATCTTCCAGTCGGGACACAAAGTCAGCGTAACGCTCATCATTCTGTTGTCTTATAGCCCTGTAACGCGGCGTTCTCTCTTCTGATGGAATTATCTTTTCCCAGGCCCTTAAGCAAACCTCATGTATCTGTCCTATTGTCTGTTCAGTAAACTGTAGTTGAGACTCAACTGTAATATAATTTGCAGCCCCTAGCAATTGATGAATTCCTATATCTATCCCATCCTCAGCATTCTTCCCAGCTCTTGCAAGGGCTGCTTCCTTCCATAGCATTTGATATCACAAGCATTCTGAAGAGTAAAGACAAGTTCTCACTAAAGCTTTCCAATCTGTAGGGGTCCAGCTGTCAGACTCTGCTAGAGCCCTTATCATGCTAATTACAAAATGGGAGTCTGGGCCGTAGTCATTGATTGCCTGCTTGAGATCTTTCAGCAACTTAAAAGGCAAAGGCACTGTGAATTCCTTTTGGTTCTAACAGGATAAGACATCTTGCATTCTAAATCTTCTTCTGCAATCCCTCTTCCTACTCTGGAGAGTAAAGGTGCTTTCCTATACTTTGCTTCTTTACATCTATTCTCTGAGCTACTCTTTTCAATCTGTATATCTTGGAGTTCCACTTCCTGAACTTCACCTTCTGTGCTAGCTCTCCTAGTTTGCATTTCTTTGGAGCTAATCTCTCTACCTTCAGGGCTGGCTTGCTTGATTGTTTTACAATCTCTGGCCTTTCTTACACTAAATTCCAGCAGGAGAGCAGTTGCTTTTACTATGTCCCCTTCTGACTCAGGCTCATTCTTTTAGCTCTGCCTAAAATCTTCTCATCTGCCTGAAACCCGTTCTCACTGCTTCTCATCTGATTTAAATTTGGGCATCTTAGACGTTGCCTGTTCTGCTTCTTGGCTTTCTCTACCTTTGAAAGCAAGGGAGCTTCCTGGGATTGTTTAATAGCCATGCTTTGGATCTTGCAATCCACTGCCTCTAGTACTGTATCACCTTTAAACCTTCGGAGTCTGCAGTCTCGCGAGAGCATACAGGCTTTGGCAATGAGGTTCTGTTCTAGAATTGGAGGCTTTAGATAACAAACCAATCCCTGCCTTTTCAGTTTTTCCTAAAGTTTCATAACCTAAATCATGCTTATTCACAGACACTTTAGCTTGCTTTTCTAGATTTGAATAGACACAAGACTTCTCACTAGACTGTTCATCCTTATTCTCTTCCTCCTGCAAAAGTTTTAAAACCATCTTAACTTGTACCCACAGAGACCACTTCTCCATAGGGATACTCTCCCCATCTCTGTGCTTCCTTTAAGTTGACAATGACCTCCTCCCAGGTCTCTAAATCAAAAGTTCCTTCCTCTGAGAACCATGAATTATACCTTTTTACTACTTTTAGAAAACATTGTATCTTTTTCTTCGTTACTTTTACACCTTGTCTTTTCAGTAAGTAGAGAGCATGGTACCATAAGTTTCAGGTTTACTTTTACCTTGCTCCCATTATCCTCTTTAAAATTCTAATTCACTATTTCCACTACTTCTCTGTCAATCCCCACACCGGATCCTCACTTCACACAATTTTCAAATTCACTCTACATACCAATGGGGCCATATAATTGTTATATGGGATATAACTCATATTGTCCCACGTTGTGCGCCATTTGTCTGGGGAAGCCCGCCTTGTGCTGGGGCTCCAGCCTCCAGCCCAGTCCTTGAGCCTCCTGCCTGGTCTCCATCCCACCTCCCTTCATCCACACTGAGCGTGGACCTGGCTGGTAAGATCATGGCCATCCAGGAGGTGAGCATGCTACCATGAATTGTGTCTGACTGCATTATTGTAATGTCTCTTCTATCGCTCATGCTCCCGGTGACTTTAATATAATATTTATATATCTCAACCATACAATTGTGCTTATTGAACCCAAGATTACTGGTGGGGGGCTGGCACCCCAACTCATACCACAGTACATACCATTTGTCTAGTTCTTCAATGCTTCCTCTCCCGCTCACTCCCTCCAACTATCATGACCTCAGCTCTACCTTACAAAGCCGGCTAGACCAGAGCATGTACACTGGTACAGATAAGAACTCTCAACACACAGAATCCAAGACAGATAAACCCTTCAGGAACAGTAATGGAAGTAGTGATAACATGAGGGTAGGGATGAGATAGAGGGAACTGATAGCAATGATTGATGTATTAACACTCACACCCCAGGGGGACAAGCAACAGAAACATTGGTGAAGTGAGACCTTGGACATTGTAAAATATGAAAGTATAATTTATCAAGGTTTCATGAGGGTGGGAGAGTGGGAGAGAAGGGGGAAAAAGGAGCTGATACCAAGGGGTCAAGTATAAAGAAAATGATGATGGTACCGTAGGTACAAATGTGCTTGATACAATTGATGTATGCATTGTTATAAGTGGTGTAAGAGCCCCCGATAAAATGACTCAATTTTTTAAAAGTGTTTAGGTAGATCTTGATGGAGGATAGATTGAGAAACAATAGTTTCAGAATTTGATAATTTTGCTTAATAATCAAACTGAAAACTCACTGCCATTGCATCTTTTGTGACTCACAGCAACCCTGACTTTCAGCAACCCTATTGGACAGGGTAGAGCAGCCCCTGTGAGTTTCTGAGACTGCAACTCTTTACAGGGGTAGAAAGCCCTAACGTTTCTCTCTCAGAGCGGGTGGTGGTTTTGAACTATGTGGGTAGCAGCCAAGTGAAAACCACTATGCCACCAGGGCTCCCTGTGCCACATAGCGGGAGCTGTTGTTTTCCCAAACATTCACTTGGCTATTTCTTTTATAAGAAGCCAAGTAATTTGGCAGCTTATTTCTGTTCCACTTTTCTTATATAGAAAATGTGGTGACAGTGTGAACCTGTTTGTTGTAGTTTATGTGAACATAATTAATTGAGTGATCTAGACCAAGTGAGCTAGACCAAGTGAGCTGACTGGTCAAAAATCAGACCTGTGGATTGCCAAATTGGTTCTGCTGAGATTGGGGCTTTCCTGGATCCACAGGCTTCCTCCAAGCTGTGTCCGAGAAGCTCTGCATTTTAGAGCTACATTTTATAGTTGAAAGAGAGGCCTAAGGAGGGAGGGAGTCCTTAAGCTCTAAGACCTTAATGCTGTCATTGCTGTCCTCTTTTAGTGTACCTGCAGTTTCCACACTGCAGTGGGAACCATTGAAACAGCTGTTCTCATTCTCTGAGATGGTGTGCCACCCCACTCCATACCACCACCACCTCATCCCTTTCTCTTATTGTAGAGATAATGCCCCTTCCATATGTATCTCAGATATTCAATTAATGAAGAAAGACAAAAGTAGGAGAAATGATTTAGATGAAGGAGACCATAAGCATGAGGCCATAATGGGGTCCAAAGGCTGTGTGGCCATGTCGCTAATTATAGAAATGGATGAAATCTGCCACAAAAATGTGATTGGAGGCAGAGCAATTCATCACTCTCTCAGGCAGGACTACATAAGTGAGAATGGGGCCATTATGGAGACATGGAGACGATCACAGATTAGAAAGGCTTACTGGATTTGTTCTGGGGCCTTCCGACCACTATAACTCATGACCATAGGGTCTTAGACTTTCCCAATTTCCATTGAGGACCTTCCCAGGGAAGTCCCAGAGGGCAGATTGCTCCTCTCTGCTCTGGCTAGTTGTTGTTGCGTGCCATTGAGGACACTTGGACTCGTCGTGACCTCACATACAACCGAATGAAACACTGTAGGGTCGTGCACCATCCTCACAATTGTTCCTGTGCCTGAACCACCGATGAAGCCACTGAGTCCATCCACTTCTTCGAGGACCTCCTCTGTTTCATGGCTTCTCCACTGTACCAAATAGGATGTCCTTCTCCAGGGACTGGTCTCTCCTGACAACATGTCCAAAGTATGTAAGATGGCGTCTTGCCATCCTTGCCTCTAAGCAGCACTCTGGCCTTATTTCTTCTGATACAGATTGGTCAGTCCTTCAGCAGTCCATGGTACTGTCAGTAGTCTTCTGGTGGACCACAATTCGATGCATCTGTTCTTCTACAGCCTTCCTTATTCAGTGTCTAACTTTCACATGCATATGATGCAATGGAAAATAGCATGGCTTAGGTCATGTGCACCTTAGTCCTCAGAGTAACATCATTGTTCTTCAACACTATAAAGAGGTTTTCTGCAGCAGATTTACCCATTACAATACATCTTTTGATCTCCTGACTGCTGTTTCTATGAACATTGATAGTGGATCTAAGCAAGACAAAATCCTTGACAACTGAAGCCCTTTTCTCTGTTTATCACCTATTGGTCCAGTTTTGGGGATTTTGGTCTTCCTTATATTGAATTGTAACCCATATTGAAGGCTGCAATCCTTGATCTTCAGCAAGTAGTTCAATTCCTCCTCATTTTCAGCAAACAAATGGTGTCATATATGCACACAAGCAGGCTCCCAAAAGTTAGTGGAACAAGGAATCAAAAGAGAATGGAATTTTTCAGGGACTTTTTGAAATACCAGTGTGTGTGTGTGTGTGTGTGTGTGTGTGTGTGTGAGAGAGAGAGAGAGAGAGAGAGAGAGAGAGAGAGAGAGAGAGAGAGAGGAGATGTGGGCATAAAACAAACATCAAGCAACATAAGGGAGAATGCTGTTGGCTGCTGTTGAACTGATTCCGGTGCGCATGCACAGTGACCTGCTGTGTGCACCATAGTGACCCCTCAGAAGCAGATCATCAAGCCTACCTTTCAACTGAAATTCTGAGAATTCACAATTTTCAGAAGTATGTGGATAACAGTGAAAGCCAAAATTCTATTTGCACAGTCCCCACGTGGATTAAGCTTCCAGTGAATTCCTTCAGACCATTGACCAGGGATGTGAACACTCTTGCCACCAGGCAGAGGGCATTGGAAAGTGGATTACCCCTTAGGCAGCCCATGGTGGGGCTTAGAGACTTGCCTAAGTGTATCCTTGAATCGAGGCTGCCATTCTGGGCTGCACAGTCATGAGTCATGCCCCCAAAGCCTTGGTTGTTTGGCCCTGGACCACTCTTGTAAACTGTCCTGTTTAACACAGGTCCCAATCCTTGTCCTATTCTTGCTTCTGTAGTCCCACCTGGAACTGTGATGTTGGGATCTGCCGCCATGTCCTTTCAAGTCTGTGAATCTCAGATAACCCTTACATATCAATAAGACGTCTTGCTAATAGTTTCCCTCCCCTCATCTCGATGGCATGTGTTTGTCCTGTTTAAGATTTAATAAATTATCTTTGAGATTTGGAATATCCTCTTACCCTAAAACACAAGGCATCTCTGGGTGTATTCCAGCTGCCAACTTTTTAGGTAGTAGTCAAGAAGTTAGCTGTTATGTCACCCAGGAAGCTGGGGAAAGGATGATCACCAGAACAAATCCATTATTCCCTCCACTCGCTTCCTAGCCTTTGAATCTCCACCTTGGAGGCAACTATGGCCTTTCTGTTTCTTTTTGATGATCATGTACGCATGTCCAAGTAAAGCTTACTTTTTACTCTTTTGTATCGCCTATTTCATTAAATATTATATTTTGGAGATTCTTCCAAATGGATTCATACAGAATGACCTCATTCATTTAAGAGTGCATGCTGTTACACAATACAGCTATGATAAAATGCATCTAACCAACCTCTCTTTTTTCTCTGTGTATTTTACCAATTTTCCTGTCAAAATTGACCATATCTGAGTTTGCTTTCAGGGACACCTTAAGTCTAGTACCCCTTGAATCCTAGGGCCTGGAGTCCTCCTCCTCTTCAGAACCAATCTCTGTGCAGGTGTGCTGGTATGTGAACTGTGAACCCTCTCCCTAAAATCAAAAAATAAAACCCAAACTCACTGTCATCAAGTCACTGTTGACTTGCAGTGACCCTCTGAGTTTCTGAAACTCTGTCTATGGTAGTAGAAAAACCAGTCTTTCTCAGAGCTGCTGGTAGTTTTGAACTGCCAACCATGTGGATCACAGCATAACTGTTAGGTTTCTCGGGTGGGAAATACCTCAGTTCTTGGCATCACAGGAGAAAGAATTCATGTCGAAGACTGATTGTTGATCCAAATGGGTTTGTATTAAGGAGAGAAGGTGATAGAGGAGAAGAGAAGAGAAAGAGAGGAGAGAGGGGGAAGGGGGAAAGAAAGGATTGAGAGAGAGAGAGAGAGAGAGAGAGAGAGAGAGAGAGAGAGAGAGAGAGAGAGAGAGAAGAGAGAGAGAGAGAGAGACCCCACAGAAAAACAGGGAGGTGGTCTCCAGGTTCGGCCTTTAGTGGCTTCGGCTGGGAGGCGTGGTTGACATTATTGGTTGACCCCATTGGCTGAATTAAGCCCACCTGTCCTGGTTTGCACCCACCTAAGTGCACTGCCTCCCTGCCTCATGTGCCTGAATTTGGAGCCTGCCCAGTAGACACCCTGGTCCCAGCTCTAGCTACCTAACATAAAACTACACCATAACACTACTCCCTCCTAAACAGCATAGCTAAAAATATGAGTTGAGCAGAGAAATTGGTTCTTAAAAGAATGCCTTCGCTTACAACCGATTGTCATTTTAAATTTCACTTGATGGTGTAGAGAGAACCAAGAGATCATTCCATCCCTCAGATTACTTGTAAACTACTGCAGAAACCTCAGGAAAGCCAGCAATTGCCTGCAAGACTGAGGTAGAATCTCAAGGTTGACTCCCAAAACCATACGCATTGCTATAGAGTTGATTCTGACCCATAGCAACCTTACACAGGACAGGGTAGAACTACCTCTGAGTTTCCAAGTCTGAAACTCTCTATTTTTGTAAATCATTTTATTGGGGGCTCTTACAGGTCTTATAACAATCCATACATCAATTTTGTCAAGCACATTTGTACATATGTTGCAATCATCATTTTCTTTGTATGTGAGCCCTTGGTATCAACTCCTTTTATTTCCCTCCCTCCCAACCCTCCCTACCTCATGAACACTTGATAAATTATTAATTATTATTTTTCATATTGTACAGAATCCGCTGTCTCCATTCACCCAAGTTCTTGTTGTTCATGCCCCCCAGTCACCCCCTGGGGAGCGGCGTGGTTATACAGTGATCATTGCAGTCAGTTCCCCCTTTCACACCCCACCTCTCCCCCACCCTCATGGTATCACTACTCCCATTACTGTTCCTAGGGGGTTTATCTGTCCTGAATTCTGTGTGTCCAGAGCTCTTATCTGCACCAGTGTACATGCTTTGGTCTAGCCGGATTTGTAAGGTAGAACTGGAGTCATGATAGTGGGGTGAGGGCTGGGAGAGTCTGTAACTCTTTATAGGAGTAGAAAGCTTCACAGGAAAGTGAATTTGAGGCTGAGACCTTGGGAAAAGTTTGGTCAAGATAAACAGATGTGGAGTGGTGTAGGGAAGGAAAGATTAAAAATAACCTGGTCCAGGATCCTCACAAATTTTAAGTTCATTTGACGCTCCCTAGGGAGGAAGGAGGAAGAGCTATCAGCAGGCAGGCTGTGTCATGCCTACAGCCTCTACAAAAATGCTTCCTGACTCTTCTCAGAAATTCTGCCAGGTGCTACCAGCCTCCTGAGTCTGAGAATGGTTCCTCTATGTTCTTATGAAGCTGAGGAAGGTTGGCACAAAAATATTTGGGAATCCAAGGAGCATGGTGAGGTCATTTCAGGGGGTCATGAGGAATGACTAGTAGGGATTTCAGCCAAATTAAAGGGCTTAGCAATTTGAATACCAGCTGACTCTGACCTTGATCAAGCCTCTTTACCTTTCTGGGTCAATTAAAAAAATTATTTTTTACCAGGTTTCTACTATATGTCAGATATGGGGAAGCAGTAGACAAACCAATAGAAGCTAGGAAATTTGATCCCACCTGTACAGATGTTGCTTCTAAAGACAGCATTCTTTATGTATGAGTTTGCCAGTAGTAATAATTGTCGTTAATCGTGCACTCTTGCCTGAAGAAAAATCCAAGAATCTGTGTCTTTGTACCTCCCTTTTGACACCCTCAAGGAACCCAGTGGTGCTGTGAGGAAGGCATTGGCCTGCTAACCCAAATACTGGCAGTTCAAACCCACCTGATGCTCCAAAGAAGATGAGACTGTCTGTTCCCCTGAAGATATATCCTTTTGGAAACCCCACAGAGCAACTCTACTCTGTCCTATGAGAGTCAGAATAGACTAGTGAGGACAGTAGATGTGGTTTGGGTTTGGTTTCAACACCTCCTCCCTGATCTACCTCATTACATCACAGTGCCTTAATCAGCTCCCCAAGCTGGTTTGTTTTTATGGCAGATTTTCTTTCTCTCCCCAAGTGCCTGATTGTGGGAAACAGAGGGATTTCTCCCAAGCTGTCTACCCCAAATATATTCCAAACTCAGCTGCTTGCAAATGACTATGCACTTGGAGGTCATCAGGAATAGATCAGGGGTCATTCTCCCTAAGAGTTATCAGCTATCTAGTGCAAGCAGACACCACTGCTTATCCCACAACAAGTAGGATTCACTCCCTTCTGATAAGGATAGTAGTTGTCTGTTTCCTTGTAGGAGACACCAGAGAGGTCAAACCCATCCAAAGATGACCAAGGTTAGGCTGCCATCCTAAAACTAGAATCAGCCCATCTTGTCACATGTATACCCCCCAATCTCTACTCTTGCTATTGCATTTCCATAGACCATCCCCTCTCATTACTGTATCACCTATAGCACATCCCCTTCCTGTGACATGGGTCCTCACCTGTCATTAGGGGGCTTGCATGCCCCCAGAGTTCTGTCTTGGTTAACTTCACTCATTCCCTCTATGCTGGCTTTAGGGGAAGTTAATGGGAGGGCTAGGCCCCCCTGAATGCCCTAAGGAAATGACCCGGCATCCACAGTTAACAAACCTTTTTCCTTCCATTTCTAATTCCATGTGGGGGCGCTGTTTCTCCACAACAGCAGTCCAGAAGACTGCTTGATTTATAGGGTGGTCAAACTTCTCAAGTACTCTTTCCTGATAGGTATAAATTTTTACTCTAGAAATGCAAGGAAGGGAAAATTGGCTTAAGCGATCCTACATTTTTACAAACCATGGTATATCAGAACTCATTACTGCCTTAATTTCTTCTTCACAATCCTGACCAATAACTCCAGCAACACATTGAGAATTTATGTTGGACTTTCTTTTTTTTTTTTTTTTTGGACTTTCTTAATAAACATCCTATAGTTCTTTTAGGTAGTGGACCCCAATTACTGCTCTTCATTTCTGATTCAATCACAGTTTTGGGTTTTTTCTTACAACTCTTATCAACTCCAGTATCAATTTTAAATTTCTTGAGTACTAAGGTTAAATCTTCCTGATAGAAACTGTATTAATCTTTCAATAAGAGGTCCCTGCTTTTGAGGATCAAGCTCCTGTGAAGGCTTCTGAGCCATCTCTTGGTTATTCAAACCAACTGCAGTGAGAACAGAGACTAGGTTTTTGCCTCTTTGGCTAGGTCTGTTCTCCTGCTGTGAGGCTGCTAGATAAAGGCGATTTCTCTCAAAGATCTTCTTTGCTCCAGTAGGCAGACACCTTGCCTACCACGCTCTGCTATGAGGGCTCTGCATCAAGCTTCTTCCACTATTTTCCCGCCGGGAAGTCTTTGCTAATGGCGACCCTTCACTGTTGATTTTTGAACGACATTGGCTCGCCCAATGAGTTCCCTTCCTACAATGGAGGCAGAGTTCAGGTTCGTTTAAACCCGATCTCCATGGTCCTGGCCCATGCTCTGACACTGGCCGCAGCCTGCTCTGCCTACACTCTTTTGAAGATGACTTGTCTTCCCACAACTAAAGCACTTTCTTCCAGGTCTGATATAGTTTGCCAATGAAGCTGCCATGAGGTCTGCCTTGTATTCCTCTGCCTCTACATTCCTGCATATCCTAAAATAACCCAGCAAAGTGCCCTGTTCGCTGTAGGGATGCAAGGCATTTTTACAGTGCTTATTAGAGAAATCATAAGATAGCTTGTGCACTAGGTCTCTTACTGCCTGAACATTCTTCACACATTTGGAAATAGCATCTTCCAGTCGGGACACAAAGTCAGCGTAACGCTCATCATTCTGTTGTCTTATAGCCCTGTAACGCGGCGTTCTCTCTTCTGATGGAATTATCTTTTCCCAGGCCCTTAAGCAAACCTCATGTATCTGTCCTATTGTCTGTTCAGTAAACTGTAGTTGAGACTCAACTGTAATATAATTTGCAGCCCCTAGCAATTGATGAATTCCTATATCTATCCCATCCTCAGCATTCTTCCCAGCTCTTGCAAGGGCTGCTTCCTTCCATAGCATTTGATATCACAAGCATTCTGAAGAGTAAAGACAAATTCTCACTAAAGCTTTCCAATCTGTAGGGGTCCAGCTGTCAGACTCTGCTAGAGCCCTTATCATGCTAATTACAAAATGGGAGTCTGGGCCCTAGTCATTGATTGCCTGCTTGAGATCTTTTAGCAACTTAAAAGGCAAAGGCACTGTGAATTCCTTTTGGTTCTAACAGGATAAGACATCTTGCATTCTAAATCTTCTTCTGCAATCCCTCTTCCTACTCTGGAGAGTAAAGGTGCTTTCCTATACTTTGCTTCTTTACATCTATTCTCTGAGCTACTCTTTTCAATCTGTATATCTTGGAGTTCCACTTCCTGAACTTCACCTTCTGTGCTAGCTCTCCTAGTTTGCATTTCTTTGGAGCTAATCTCTCTACCTTCAGGGCTGGCTTGCTTGATTGTTTTACAATCTCTGGCCTTTCTTACACTAAATTCCAGCAGGAGAGCAGTTGCTTTTACTATGTCCCCTTCTGACTCAGGCTCATTCTTTTAGCTCTGCCTAAAATCTTCTCATCTGCCTGAAACCCGTTCTCACTGCTTCTCATCTGATTTAAATTTGGGCATCTTAGACGTTGCCTGTTCTGCTTCTTGGCTTTCTCTACCTTTGAAAGCAAGGGAGCTTCCTGGGATTGTTTAATAGCCATGCTTTGGATCTTGCAATCCACTGCCTCTAGTACTGTATCACCTTTAAACCTTCGGAGTCTGCAGTCTCGCGAGAGCATACAGGCTTTGGCAATGAGGTTCTGTTCTAGAATTGGAGGCTTTAGATAACAAACCAATCCCTGCCTTTTCAGTTTTTCCTAAAGTTTCATAACCTAAATCATGCTTATTCACAGACACTTTAGCTTGCTTTTCTAGATTTGAATAGAGACAAGACTTCTCACTAGACTGTTCATCCTTATTCTCTTCCTCCTGCAAAAGTTTTAAAACCATCTTAACTTGTACCCACAGAGACCACTTCTCCATAGGGATACTCTCCCCATCTCTGTGCTTCCTTTAAGTTGACAATGACCTCCTCCCAGGTCTCTAAATCAAAAGTTCCTTCCTCTGAGAACCATGAATTATACCTTTTTACTACTTTTAGAAAACATTGTATCTTTTTCTTCGTTACTTTTACACCTTGTCTTTTCAGTAAGTAGAGAGCATGGTACCATAAGTTTCAGGTTTACTTTTACCTTGCTCCCATTATCCTCTTTAAAATTCTAATTCACTATTTCCACTACTTCTCTGTCAATCCCCACACCGGATCCTCACTTCACACAATTTTCAAATTCACTCTACATACCAATGGGGCCATATAATTGTTATATGGGATATAACTCATATTGTCCCACGTTGTGCGCCATTTGTCTGGGGAAGCCCGCCTTGTGCTGGGGCTCCAGCCTCCAGCCCAGTCCTTGAGCCTCCTGCCTGGTCTCCATCCCACCTCCCTTCATCCACACTGAGCGTGGACCTGGCTGGTAAGATCATGGCCATCCAGGAGGTGAGCATGCTACCATGAATTGTGTCTGACTGCATTATTGTAATGTCTCTTCTATCGCTCATGCTCCCGGTGACTTTAATATAATATTTATATATCTCAACCATACAATTGTGCTTATTGAACCCAAGATTACTGGTGGGGGGCTGGCACCCCAACTCATACCACAGTACATACCATTTGTCTAGTTCTTCAATGCTTCCTCTCCCGCTCACTCCCTCCAACTATCATGACCTCAGCTCTACCTTACAAAGCCGGCTAGACCAGAGCATGTACACTGGTACAGATAAGAACTCTCAACACACAGAATCCAGGACAGATAAACCCTTCAGGAACAGTAATGGAAGTAGTGATAACATGAGGGTAGGGATGAGATAGAGGGAACTGATAGCAATGATTGATGTATTAACACTCACACCCCAGGGGGACAAGCAACAGAAACATTGGTGAAGTGAGACCTTGGACATTGTAAAATATGAAAGTATAATTTATCAAGGTTTCATGAGGGTGGGAGAGTGGGAGAGAAGGGGGAAAAAGGAGCTGATACCAAGGGGTCAAGTATAAAGAAAATGATGATGGTACCGTAGGTACAAATGTGCTTGATACAATTGATGTATGCATTGTTATAAGTGGTGTAAGAGCCCCCGATAAAATGACTCAATTTTTTAAAAGTGTTTAGGTAGATCTTGATGGAGGATAGATTGAGAAACAATAGTTTCAGAATTTGATAATTTTGCTTAATAATCAAACTGAAAACTCACTGCCATTGCATCTTTTGTGACTCACAGCAACCCTGACTTTCAGCAACCCTATTGGACAGGGTAGAGCAGCCCCTGTGAGTTTCTGAGACTGCAACTCTTTACAGGGGTAGAAAGCCCTAACGTTTCTCTCTCAGAGCGGGTGGTGGTTTTGAACTATGTGGGTAGCAGCCAAGTGAAAACCACTATGCCACCAGGGCTCCCTGTGCCACATAGCGGGAGCTGTTGTTTTCCCAAACATTCACTTGGCTATTTCTTTTATAAGAAGCCAAGTAATTTGGCAGCTTATTTCTGTTCCACTTTTCTTATATAGAAAATGTGGTGACAGTGTGAACCTGTTTGTTGTAGTTTATGTGAACATAATTAATTGAGTGATCTAGACCAAGTGAGCTAGACCAAGTGAGCTGACTGGTCAAAAATCAGACCTGTGGATTGCCAAATTGGTTCTGCTGAGATTGGGGCTTTCCTGGATCCACAGGCTTCCTCCAAGCTGTGTCCGAGAAGCTCTGCATTTTAGAGCTACATTTTATAGTTGAAAGAGAGGCCTAAGGAGGGAGGGAGTCCTTAAGCTCTAAGACCTTAATGCTGTCATTGCTGTCCTCTTTTAGTGTACCTGCAGTTTCCACACTGCAGTGGGAACCATTGAAACAGCTGTTCTCATTCTCTGAGATGGTGTGCCACCCCACTCCATACCACCACCACCTCATCCCTTTCTCTTATTGTAGAGATAATGCCCCTTCCATATGTATCTCAGATATTCAATTAATGAAGAAAGACAAAAGTAGGAGAAATGATTTAGATGAAGGAGACCATAAGCATGAGGCCATAATGGGGTCCAAAGGCTGTGTGGCCATGTCGCTAATTATAGAAATGGATGAAATCTGCCACAAAAATGTGATTGGAGGCAGAGCAATTCATCACTCTCTCAGGCAGGACTACATAAGTGAGAATGGGGCCATTATGGAGACATGGAGACGATCACAGATTAGAAAGGCTTACTGGATTTGTTCTGGGGCCTTCCGACCACTATAACTCATGACCATAGGGTCTTAGACTTTCCCAATTTCCATTGAGGACCTTCCCAGGGAAGTCCCAGAGGGCAGATTGCTCCTCTCTGCTCTGGCTAGTTGTTGTTGCGTGCCATTGAGGACACTTGGACTCGTCGTGACCTCACATACAACCGAATGAAACACTGTAGGGTCGTGCACCATCCTCACAATTGTTCCTGTGCCTGAACCACCGATGAAGCCACTGAGTCCATCCACTTCTTCGAGGACCTCCTCTGTTTCATGGCTTCTCCACTGTACCAAATAGGATGTCCTTCTCCAGGGACTGGTCTCTCCTGACAACATGTCCAAAGTATGTAAGATGGCGTCTTGCCATCCTTGCCTCTAAGCAGCACTCTGGCCTTATTTCTTCTGATACAGATTGGTCAGTCCTTCAGCAGTCCATGGTACTGTCAGTAGTCTTCTGGTGGACCACAATTCGATGCATCTGTTCTTCTACAGCCTTCCTTATTCAGTGTCTAACTTTCACATGCATATGATGCAATGGAAAATAGCATGGCTTAGGTCATGTGCACCTTAGTCCTCAGAGTAACATCATTGTTCTTCAACACTATAAAGAGGTTTTCTGCAGCAGATTTACCCATTACAATACATCTTTTGATCTCCTGACTGCTGTTTCTATGAACATTGATAGTGGATCTAAGCAAGACAAAATCCTTGACAACTGAAGCCCTTTTCTCTGTTTATCACCTATTGGTCCAGTTTTGGGGATTTTGGTCTTCCTTATATTGAATTGTAACCCATATTGAAGGCTGCAATCCTTGATCTTCAGCAAGTAGTTCAATTCCTCCTCATTTTCAGCAAACAAATGGTGTCATATATGCACACAAGCAGGCTCCCAAAAGTTAGTGGAACAAGGAATCAAAAGAGAATGGAATTTTTCAGGGACTTTTTGAAATACCAGTGTGTGTGTGTGTGTGTGTGTGTGTGTGTGTGTGAGAGAGAGAGAGAGAGAGAGAGAGAGAGAGAGAGAGAGAGAGAGAGAGAGAGAGAGAGAGAGAGAGAGAGAGGAGATGTGGGCATAAAACAAACATCAAGCAACATAAGGGAGAATGCTGTTGGCTGCTGTTGAACTGATTCCGGTGCGCATGCACAGTGACCTGCTGTGTGCACCATAGTGACCCCTCAGAAGCAGATCATCAAGCCTACCTTTCAACTGAAATTCTGAGAATTCACAATTTTCAGAAGTATGTGGATAACAGTGAAAGCCAAAATTCTATTTGCACAGTCCCCACGTGGATTAAGCTTCCAGTGAATTCCTTCAGACCATTGACCAGGGATGTGAACACTCTTGCCACCAGGCAGAGGGCATTGGAAAGTGGATTACCCCTTAGGCAGCCCATGGTGGGGCTTAGAGACTTGCCTAAGTGTATCCTTGAATCGAGGCTGCCATTCTGGGCTGCACAGTCATGAGTCATGCCCCCAAAGCCTTGGTTGTTTGGCCCTGGACCACTCTTGTAAACTGTCCTGTTTAACACAGGTCCCAATCCTTGTCCTATTCTTGCTTCTGTAGTCCCACCTGGAACTGTGATGTTGGGATCTGCCGCCATGTCCTTTCAAGTCTGTGAATCTCAGATAACCCTTACATATCAATAAGACGTCTTGCTAATAGTTTCCCTCCCCTCATCTCGATGGCATGTGTTTGTCCTGTTTAAGATTTAATAAATTATCTTTGAGATTTGGAATATCCTCTTACCCTAAAACACAAGGCATCTCTGGGTGTATTCCAGCTGCCAACTTTTTAGGTAGTAGTCAAGAAGTTAGCTGTTATGTCACCCAGGAAGCTGGGGAAAGGATGATCACCAGAACAAATCCATTATTCCCTCCACTCGCTTCCTAGCCTTTGAATCTCCACCTTGGAGGCAACTATGGCCTTTCTGTTTCTTTTTGATGATCATGTACGCATGTCCAAGTAAAGCTTACTTTTTACTCTTTTGTATCGCCTATTTCATTAAATATTATATTTTGGAGATTCTTCCAAATGGATTCATACAGAATGACCTCATTCATTTAAGAGTGCATGCTGTTACACAATACAGCTATGATAAAATGCATCTAACCAACCTCTCTTTTTTCTCTGTGTATTTTACCAATTTTCCTGTCAAAATTGACCATATCTGAGTTTGCTTTCAGGGACACCTTAAGTCTAGTACCCCTTGAATCCTAGGGCCTGGAGTCCTCCTCCTCTTCAGAACCAATCTCTGTGCAGGTGTGCTGGTATGTGAACTGTGAACCCTCTCCCTAAAATCAAAAAATAAAACCCAAACTCACTGTCATCAAGTCACTGTTGACTTGCAGTGACCCTCTGAGTTTCTGAAACTCTGTCTATGGTAGTAGAAAAACCAGTCTTTCTCAGAGCTGCTGGTAGTTTTGAACTGCCAACCATGTGGATCACAGCATAACTGTTAGGTTTCTCGGGTGGGAAATACCTCAGTTCTTGGCATCACAGGAGAAAGAATTCATGTCGAAGACTGATTGTTGATCCAAATGGGTTTGTATTAAGGAGAGAAGGTGATAGAGGAGAAGAGAAGAGAAAGAGAGGAGAGAGGGGGAAGGGGGAAAGAAAGGATTGAGAGAGAGAGAGAGAGAGAGAGAGAGAGAGAGAGAGAGAGAGAAAGAGAGAGAGAGAGAGAGAGACCCCACAGAAAAACAGGGAGGTGGTCTCCAGGTTCGGCCTTTAGTGGCTTCGGCTGGGAGGCGTGGTTGACATTATTGGTTGACCCCATTGGCTGAATTAAGCCCACCTGTCCTGGTTTGCACCCACCTAAGTGCACTGCCTCCCTGCCTCATGTGCCTGAATTTGGAGCCTGCCCAGTAGACACCCTGGTCCCAGCTCTAGCTACCTAACATAAAACTACACCATAACACTACTCCCTCCTAAACAGCATAGCTAAAAATATGAGTTGAGCAGAGAAATTGGTTCTTAAAAGAATGCCTTCGCTTACAACCGATTGTCATTTTAAATTTCACTTGATGGTGTAGAGAGAACCAAGAGATCATTCCATCCCTCAGATTACTTGTAAACTACTGCAGAAACCTCAGGAAAGCCAGCAATTGCCTGCAAGACTGAGGTAAGAATCTCAAGGTTGACTCCCAAAACCATACGCATTGCTATAGAGTTGATTCTGACCCATAGCAACCTTACACAGGACAGGGTAGAACTACCTCTGAGTTTCCAAGTCTGAAACTCTCTATTTTTGTAAATCATTTTATTGGGGGCTCTTACAGGTCTTATAACAATCCATACATCAATTTTGTCAAGCACATTTGTACATATGTTGCAATCATCATTTTCTTTGTATGTGAGCCCTTGGTATCAACTCCTTTTATTTCCCTCCCTCCCAACCCTCCCTACCTCATGAACACTTGATAAATTATTAATTATTATTTTTCATATTGTACAGAATCCGCTGTCTCCATTCACCCAAGTTCTTGTTGTTCATGCCCCCCAGTCACCCCCTGGGGAGCGGCGTGGTTATACAGTGATCATTGCAGTCAGTTCCCCCTTTCACACCCCACCTCTCCCCCACCCTCATGGTATCACTACTCCCATTACTGTTCCTAGGGGGTTTATCTGTCCTGAATTCTGTGTGTCCAGAGCTCTTATCTGCACCAGTGTACATGCTTTGGTCTAGCCGGATTTGTAAGGTAGAACTGGAGTCATGATAGTGGGGTGAGGGCTGGGAGAGTCTGTAACTCTTTATAGGAGTAGAAAGCTTCACAGGAAAGTGAATTTGAGGCTGAGACCTTGGGAAAAGTTTGGTCAAGATAAACAGATGTGGAGTGGTGTAGGGAAGGAAAGATTAAAAATAACCTGGTCCAGGATCCTCACAAATTTTAAGTTCATTTGACGCTCCCTAGGGAGGAAGGAGGAAGAGCTATCAGCAGGCAGGCTGTGTCATGCCTACAGCCTCTACAAAAATGCTTCCTGACTCTTCTCAGAAATTCTGCCAGGTGCTACCAGCCTCCTGAGTCTGAGAATGGTTCCTCTATGTTCTTATGAAGCTGAGGAAGGTTGGCACAAAAATATTTGGGAATCCAAGGAGCATGGTGAGGTCATTTCAGGGGGTCATGAGGAATGACTAGTAGGGATTTCAGCCAAATTAAAGGGCTTAGCAATTTGAATACCAGCTGACTCTGACCTTGATCAAGCCTCTTTACCTTTCTGGGTCAATTAAAAAAATTATTTTTTACCAGGTTTCTACTATATGTCAGATATGGGGAAGCAGTAGACAAACCAATAGAAGCTAGGAAATTTGATCCCACCTGTACAGATGTTGCTTCTAAAGACAGCATTCTTTATGTATGAGTTTGCCAGTAGTAATAATTGTCGTTAATCGTGCACTCTTGCCTGAAGAAAAATCCAAGAATCTGTGTCTTTGTACCTCCCTTTTGACACCCTCAAGGAACCCAGTGGTGCTGTGAGGAAGGCATTGGCCTGCTAACCCAAATACTGGCAGTTCAAACCCACCTGATGCTCCAAAGAAGATGAGACTGTCTGTTCCCCTGAAGATATATCCTTTTGGAAACCCCACAGAGCAACTCTACTCTGTCCTATGAGAGTCAGAATAGACTAGTGAGGACAGTAGATGTGGTTTGGGTTTGGTTTCAACACCTCCTCCCTGATCTACCTCATTACATCACAGTGCCTTAATCAGCTCCCCAAGCTGGTTTGTTTTTATGGCAGATTTTCTTTCTCTCCCCAAGTGCCTGATTGTGGGAAACAGAGGGATTTCTCCCAAGCTGTCTACCCCAAATATATTCCAAACTCAGCTGCTTGCAAATGACTATGCACTTGGAGGTCATCAGGAATAGATCAGGGGTCATTCTCCCTAAGAGTTATCAGCTATCTAGTGCAAGCAGACACCACTGCTTATCCCACAACAAGTAGGATTCACTCCCTTCTGATAAGGATAGTAGTTGTCTGTTTCCTTGTAGGAGACACCAGAGAGGTCAAACCCATCCAAAGATGACCAAGGTTAGGCTGCCATCCTAAAACTAGAATCAGCCCATCTTGTCACATGTATACCCCCCAATCTCTACTCTTGCTATTGCATTTCCATAGACCATCCCCTCTCATTACTGTATCACCTATAGCACATCCCCTTCCTGTGACATGGGTCCTCACCTGTCATTAGGGGGCTTGCATGCCCCCAGAGTTCTGTCTTGGTTAACTTCACTCATTCCCTCTATGCTGGCTTTAGGGGAAGTTAATGGGAGGGCTAGGCCCCCCTGAATGCCCTAAGGAAATGACCCGGCATCCACAGTTAACAAACCTTTTTCCTTCCATTTCTAATTCCATGTGGGGGCGCTGTTTCTCCACAACAGCAGTCCAGAAGACTGCTTGATTTATAGGGTGGTCAAACTTCTCAAGTACTCTTTCCTGATAGGTATAAATTTTTACTCTAGAAATGCAAGGAAGGGAAAATTGGCTTAAGCGATCCTACATTTTTACAAACCATGGTATATCAGAACTCATTACTGCCTTAATTTCTTCTTCACAATCCTGACCAATAACTCCAGCAACACATTGAGAATTTATGTTGGACTTTCTTTTTTTTTTTTTTTTTTGGACTTTCTTAATAAACATCCTATAGTTCTTTTAGGTAGTGGACCCCAATTACTGCTCTTCATTTCTGATTCAATCACAGTTTTGGGTTTTTTCTTACAACTCTTATCAACTCCAGTATCAATTTTAAATTTCTTGAGTACTAAGGTTAAATCTTCCTGATAGAAACTGTATTAATCTTTCAATAAGAGGTCCCTGCTTTTGAGGATCAAGCTCCTGTGAAGGCTTCTGAGCCATCTCTTGGTTATTCAAACCAACTGCAGTGAGAACAGAGACTAGGTTTTTGCCTCTTTGGCTAGGTCTGTTCTCCTGCTGTGAGGCTGCTAGATAAAGGCGATTTCTCTCAAAGATCTTCTTTGCTCCAGTAGGCAGACACCTTGCCTACCACGCTCTGCTATGAGGGCTCTGCATCAAGCTTCTTCCACTATTTTCCCGCCGGGAAGTCTTTGCTAATGGCGACCCTTCACTGTTGATTTTTGAACGACATTGGCTCGCCCAATGAGTTCCCTTCCTACAATGGAGGCAGAGTTCAGGTTCGTTTAAACCCGATCTCCATGGTCCTGGCCCATGCTCTGACACTGGCCGCAGCCTGCTCTGCCTACACTCTTTTGAAGATGACTTGTCTTCCCACAACTAAAGCACTTTCTTCCAGGTCTGATATAGTTTGCCAATGAAGCTGCCATGAGGTCTGCCTTGTATTCCTCTGCCTCTACATTCCTGCATATCCTAAAATAACCCAGCAAAGTGCCCTGTTCGCTGTAGGGATGCAAGGCATTTTTACAGTGCTTATTAGAGAAATCATAAGATAGCTTGTGCACTAGGTCTCTTACTGCCTGAACATTCTTCACACATTTGGAAATAGCATCTTCCAGTCGGGACACAAAGTCAGCGTAACGCTCATCATTCTGTTGTCTTATAGGCCTGTAATGCGGCGTTCTCTCTTCTGATGGAATTATCTTTTCCCAGGCCCTTAAGCAAACCTCATGTATCTGTCCTATTGTCTGTTCAGTAAACTGTAGTTGAGACTCAACTGTAATATAATTTGCAGCCCCTAGCAATTGATGAATTCCTATATCTATCCCATCCTCAGCATTCTTCCCAGCTCTTGCAAGGGCTGCTTCCTTCCATAGCATTTGATATCACAAGCATTCTGAAGAGTAAAGACAAATTCTCACTAAAGCTTTCCAATCTGTAGGGGTCCAGCTGTCAGACTCTGCTAGAGCCCTTATCATGCTAATTACAAAATGGGAGTCTGGGCCCTAGTCATTGATTGCCTGCTTGAGATCTTTCAGCAACTTAAAAGGCAAAGGCACTGTGAATTCCTTTTGGTTCTAACAGGATAAGACATCTTGCATTCTAAATCTTCTTCTGCAATCCCTCTTCCTACTCTGGAGAGTAAAGGTGCTTTCCTATACTTTGCTTCTTTACATCTATTCTCTGAGCTACTCTTTTCAATCTGTATATCTTGGAGTTCCACTTCCTGAACTTCACCTTCTGTGCTAGCTCTCCTAGTTTGCATTTCTTTGGAGCTAATCTCTCTACCTTCAGGGCTGGCTTGCTTGATTGTTTTACAATCTCTGGCCTTTCTTACACTAAATTCCAGCAGGAGAGCAGTTGCTTTTACTATGTCCCCTTCTGACTCAGGCTCATTCTTTTAGCTCTGCCTAAAATCTTCTCATCTGCCTGAAACCCGTTCTCACTGCTTCTCATCTGATTTAAATTTGGGCATCTTAGACGTTGCCTGTTCTGCTTCTTGGCTTTCTCTACCTTTGAAAGCAAGGGAGCTTCCTGGGATTGTTTAATAGCCATGCTTTGGATCTTGCAATCCACTGCCTCTAGTACTGTATCACCTTTAAACCTTCGGAGTCTGCAGTCTCGCGAGAGCATACAGGCTTTGGCAATGAGGTTCTGTTCTAGAATTGGAGGCTTTAGATAACAAACCAATCCCTGCCTTTTCAGTTTTTCCTAAAGTTTCATAACCTAAATCATGCTTATTCACAGACACTTTAGCTTGCTTTTCTAGATTTGAATAGACACAAGACTTCTCACTAGACTGTTCATCCTTATTCTCTTCCTCCTGCAAAAGTTTTAAAACCATCTTAACTTGTACCCACAGAGACCACTTCTCCATAGGGATACTCTCCCCATCTCTGTGCTTCCTTTAAGTTGACAATGACCTCCTCCCAGGTCTCTAAATCAAAAGTTCCTTCCTCTGAGAACCATGAATTATACCTTTTTACTACTTTTAGAAAACATTGTATCTTTTTCTTCGTTACTTTTACACCTTGTCTTTTCAGTAAGTAGAGAGCATGGTACCATAAGTTTCAGGTTTACTTTTACCTTGCTCCCATTATCCTCTTTAAAATTCTAATTCACTATTTCCACTACTTCTCTGTCAATCCCCACACCGGATCCTCACTTCACACAATTTTCAAATTCACTCTACATACCAATGGGGCCATATAATTGTTATATGGGATATAACTCATATTGTCCCACGTTGTGCGCCATTTGTCTGGGGAAGCCCGCCTTGTGCTGGGGCTCCAGCCTCCAGCCCAGTCCTTGAGCCTCCTGCCTGGTCTCCATCCCACCTCCCTTCATCCACACTGAGCGTGGACCTGGCTGGTAAGATCATGGCCATCCAGGAGGTGAGCATGCTACCATGAATTGTGTCTGACTGCATTATTGTAATGTCTCTTCTATCGCTCATGCTCCCGGTGACTTTAATATAATATTTATATATCTCAACCATACAATTGTGCTTATTGAACCCAAGATTACTGGTGGGGGGCTGGCACCCCAACTCATACCACAGTACATACCATTTGTCTAGTTCTTCAATGCTTCCTCTCCCGCTCACTCCCTCCAACTATCATGACCTCAGCTCTACCTTACAAAGCCGGCTAGACCAGAGCATGTACACTGGTACAGATAAGAACTCTCAACACACAGAATCCAGGACAGATAAACCCTTCAGGAACAGTAATGGAAGTAGTGATAACATGAGGGTAGGGATGAGATAGAGGGAACTGATAGCAATGATTGATGTGTTAACACTCACACCCCAGGGGGACAAGCAACAGAAACATTGGTGAAGTGAGACCTTGGACATTGTAAAATATGAAAGTATAATTTATCAAGGTTTCATGAGGGTGGGAGAGTGGGAGAGAAGGGGGAAAAAGGAGCTGATACCAAGGGGTCAAGTATAAAGAAAATGATGATGGTACCGTAGGTACAAATGTGCTTGATACAATTGATGTATGCATTGTTATAAGTGGTGTAAGAGCCCCCGATAAAATGACTCAATTTTTTTAAAGTGTTTAGGTAGATCTTGATGGAGGATAGATTGAGAAACAATAGTTTCAGAATTTGATAATTTTGCTTAATAATCAAACTGAAAACTCACTGCCATTGCATCTTTTGTGACTCACAGCAACCCTGACTTTCAGCAACCCTATTGGACAGGGTAGAGCAGCCCCTGTGAGTTTCTGAGACTGCAACTCTTTACAGGGGTAGAAAGCCCTAACGTTTCTCTCTCAGAGCGGGTGGTGGTTTTGAACTATGTGGGTAGCAGCCAAGTGAAAACCACTATGCCACCAGGGCTCCCTGTGCCACATAGCGGGAGCTGTTGTTTTCCCAAACATTCACTTGGCTATTTCTTTTATAAGAAGCCAAGGAATTTGGCAGCTTATTTCTGTTCCACTTTTCTTATATAGAAAATGTGGTGACAGTGTGAACCTGTTTGTTGTAGTTTATGTGAACATAATTGAGTGATCTAGACCAAGTGAGCTAGACCAAGTGAGCTGACTGGTCAAAAATCAGACCTGTGGATTGCCAAATTGGTTCTGCTGAGATTGGGGCTTTCCTGGATCCACAGGCTTCCTCCAAGCTGTGTCCGAGAAGCTCTGCATTTTAGAGCTACATTTTATAGTTGAAAGAGAGGCCTAAGGAGGGAGGGAGTCCTTAAGCTCTAAGACCTTAATGCTGTCATTGCTGTCCTCTTTTAGTGTACCTGCAGTTTCCACACTGCAGTGGGAACCATTGAAACAGCTGTTCTCATTCTCTGAGATGGTGTGCCACCCCACTCCATACCACCACCACCTCATCCCTTTCTCTTATTGTAGAGATAATGCCCCTTCCATATGTATCTCAGATATTCAATTAATGAAGAAAGACAAAAGTAGGAGAAATGATTTAGATGAAGGAGACCATAAGCATGAGGCCATAATGGGGTCCAAAGGCTGTGTGGCCATGTCGCTAATTATAGAAATGGATGAAATCTGCCACAAAAATGTGATTGGAGGCAGAGCAATTCATCACTCTCTCAGGCAGGACTACATAAGTGAGAATGGGGCCATTATGGAGACATGGAGACGATCACAGATTAGAAAGGCTTACTGGATTTGTTCTGGGGCCTTCCGACCACTATAACTCATGACCATAGGGTCTTAGACTTTCCCAATTTCCATTGAGGACCTTCCCAGGGAAGTCCCAGAGGGCAGATTGCTCCTCTCTGCTCTGGCTAGTTGTTGTTGCGTGCCATTGAGGACACTTGGACTCGTCGTGACCTCACATACAACCGAATGAAACACTGTAGGGTCGTGCACCATCCTCACAATTGTTCCTGTGCCTGAACCACCGATGAAGCCACTGAGTCCATCCACTTCTTCGAGGACCTCCTCTGTTTCATGGCTTCTCCACTGTACCAAATAGGATGTCCTTCTCCAGGGACTGGTCTCTCCTGACAACATGTCCAAAGTATGTAAGATGGCGTCTTGCCATCCTTGCCTCTAAGCAGCACTCTGGCCTTATTTCTTCTGATACAGATTGGTCAGTCCTTCAGCAGTCCATGGTACTGTCAGTAGTCTTCTGGTGGACCACAATTCGATGCATCTGTTCTTCTACAGCCTTCCTTATTCAGTGTCTAACTTTCACATGCATATGATGCAATGGAAAATAGCATGGCTTAGGTCATGTGCACCTTAGTCCTCAGAGTAACATCATTGTTCTTCAACACTATAAAGAGGTTTTCTGCAGCAGATTTACCCATTACAATACATCTTTTGATCTCCTGACTGCTGTTTCTATGAACATTGATAGTGGATCTAAGCAAGACAAAATCCTTGACAACTGAAGCCCTTTTCTCTGTTTATCACCTATTGGTCCAGTTTTGGGGATTTTGGTCTTCCTTATATTGAATTGTAACCCATATTGAAGGCTGCAATCCTTGATCTTCAGCAAGTAGTTCAATTCCTCCTCATTTTCAGCAAACAAATGGTGTCATATATGCACACAAGCAGGCTCCCAAAAGTTAGTGGAACAAGGAATCAAAAGAGAATGGAATTTTTCAGGGACTTTTTGAAATACCAGTGTGTGTGTGTGTGTGTGTGTGTGTGTGTGTGTGTGTGTGTGTGTGTGAGAGAGAGAGAGAGAGAGAGAGAGAGAGAGAGAGAGAGAGAGAGAGAGAGAGAGAGAGAGAGGAGATGTGGGCATAAAACAAACATCAAGCAACATAAGGGAGAATGCTGTTGGCTGCTGTTGAACTGATTCCGGTGCGCATGCACAGTGACCTGCTGTGTGCACCATAGTGACCCCTCAGAAGCAGATCATCAAGCCTACCTTTCAACTGAAATTCTGAGAATTCACAATTTTCAGAAGTATGTGGATAACAGTGAAAGCCAAAATTCTATTTGCACAGTCCCCACGTGGATTAAGCTTCCAGTGAATTCCTTCAGACCATTGACCAGGGATGTGAACACTCTTGCCACCAGGCAGAGGGCATTGGAAAGTGGATTACCCCTTAGGCAGCCCATGGTGGGGCTTAGAGACTTGCCTAAGTGTATCCTTGAATCGAGGCTGCCATTCTGGGCTGCACAGTCATGAGTCATGCCCCCAAAGCCTTGGTTGTTTGGCCCTGGACCACTCTTGTAAACTGTCCTGTTTAACACAGGTCCCAATCCTTGTCCTATTCTTGCTTCTGTAGTCCCACCTGGAACTGTGATGTTGGGATCTGCCGCCATGTCCTTTCAAGTCTGTGAATCTCAGATAACCCTTACATATCAATAAGACGTCTTGCTAATAGTTTCCCTCCCCTCATCTCGATGGCATGCGTTTGTCCTGTTTAAGATTTAATAAATTATCTTTGAGATTTGGAATATCCTCTTACCCTAAAACACAAGGCATCTCTGGGTGTATTCCAGCTGCCAACTTTTTAGGTAGTAGTCAAGAAGTTAGCTGTTATGTCACCCAGGAAGCTGGGGAAAGGATGATCACCAGAACAAATCCATTATTCCCTCCACTCGCTTCCTAGCCTTTGAATCTCCACCTTGGAGGCAACTATGGCCTTTCTGTTTCTTTTTGATGATCATGTACGCATGTCCAAGTAAAGCTTACTTTTTACTCTTTTGTATCGCCTATTTCATTAAATATTATATTTTGGAGATTCTTCCAAATGGATTCATACAGAATGACCTCATTCATTTAAGAGTGCATGCTGTTACACAATACAGCTATGATAAAATGCATCTAACCAACCTCTCTTTTTTCTCTGTGTATTTTACCAATTTTCCTGTCAAAATTGACCATATCTGAGTTTGCTTTCAGGGACACCTTAAGTCTAGTACCCCTTGAATCCTAGGGCCTGGAGTCCTCCTCCTCTTCAGAACCAATCTCTGTGCAGGTGTGCTGGTATGTGAACTGTGAACCCTCTCCCTAAAATCAAAAAATAAAACCCAAACTCACTGTCATCAAGTCACTGTTGACTTGCAGTGACCCTCTGAGTTTCTGAAACTCTGTCTATGGTAGTAGAAAAACCAGTCTTTCTCAGAGCTGCTGGTAGTTTTGAACTGCCAACCATGTGGATCACAGCATAACTGTTAGGTTTCTCGGGTGGGAAATACCTCAGTTCTTGGCATCACAGGAGAAAGAATTCATGTCGAAGACTGATTGTTGATCCAAATGGGTTTGTATTAAGGAGAGAAGGTGATAGAGGAGAAGAGAAGAGAAAGAGAGGAGAGAGGGGGAAGGGGGAAAGAAAGGATTGAGAGAGAGAGAGAGAGAGAGAGAGAGAGAGAGAGAGAGAGAGAGAAGAGAGAGAGAGAGAGAGACCCCACAGAAAAACAGGGAGGTGGTCTCCAGGTTCGGCCTTTAGTGGCTTCGGCTGGGAGGCGTGGTTGACATTATTGGTTGACCCCATTGGCTGAATTAAGCCCACCTGTCCTGGTTTGCACCCACCTAAGTGCACTGCCTCCCTGCCTCATGTGCCTGAATTTGGAGCCTGCCCAGTAGACACCCTGGTCCCAGCTCTAGCTACCTAACATAAAACTACACCATAACACTACTCCCTCCTAAACAGCATAGCTAAAAATATGAGTTGAGCAGAGAAATTGGTTCTTAAAAGAATGCCTTCGCTTACAACCGATTGTCATTTTAAATTTCACTTGATGGTGTAGAGAGAACCAAGAGATCATTCCATCCCTCAGATTACTTGTAAACTACTGCAGAAACCTCAGGAAAGCCAGCAATTGCCTGCAAGACTGAGGTAAGAATCTCAAGGTTGACTCCCAAAACCATACGCATTGCTATAGAGTTGATCCTGACCCATAGCAACCTTACACAGGACAGGGTAGAACTACCTCTGAGTTTCCAAGTCTGAAACTCTCTATTTTTGTAAATCATTTTATTGGGGGCTCTTACAGGTCTTATAACAATCCATACATCAATTTTGTCAAGCACATTTGTACATATGTTGCAATCATCATTTTCTTTGTATGTGAGCCCTTGGTATCAACTCCTTTTATTTCCCTCCCTCCCAACCCTCCCTACCTCATGAACACTTGATAAATTATTAATTATTATTTTTCATATTGTACAGAATCCGCTGTCTCCATTCACCCAAGTTCTTGTTGTTCATGCCCCCCAGTCACCCCCTGGGGAGCGGCGTGGTTATACAGTGATCATTGCAGTCAGTTCCCCCTTTCACACCCCACCTCTCCCCCACCCTCATGGTATCACTACTCCCATTACTGTTCCTAGGGGGTTTATCTGTCCTGAATTCTGTGTGTCCAGAGCTCTTATCTGCACCAGTGTACATGCTTTGGTCTAGCCGGATTTGTAAGGTAGAACTGGAGTCATGATAGTGGGGTGAGGGCTGGGAGAGTCTGTAACTCTTTATAGGAGTAGAAAGCTTCACAGGAAAGTGAATTTGAGGCTGAGACCTTGGGAAAAGTTTGGTCAAGATAAACAGATGTGGAGTGGTGTAGGGAAGGAAAGATTAAAAATAACCTGGTCCAGGATCCTCACAAATTTTAAGTTCATTTGACGCTCCCTAGGGAGGAAGGAGGAAGAGCTATCAGCAGGCAGGCTGTGTCATGCCTACAGCCTCTACAAAAATGCTTCCTGACTCTTCTCAGAAATTCTGCCAGGTGCTACCAGCCTCCTGAGTCTGAGAATGGTTCCTCTATGTTCTTATGAAGCTGAGGAAGGTTGGCACAAAAATATTTGGGAATCCAAGGAGCATGGTGAGGTCATTTCAGGGGGTCATGAGGAATGACTAGTAGGGATTTCAGCCAAATTAAAGGGCTTAGCAATTTGAATACCAGCTGACTCTGACCTTGATCAAGCCTCTTTACCTTTCTGGGTCAATTAAAAAAATTATTTTTTACCAGGTTTCTACTATATGTCAGATATGGGGAAGCAGTAGACAAACCAATAGAAGCTAGGAAATTTGATCCCACCTGTACAGATGTTGCTTCTAAAGACAGCATTCTTTATGTATGAGTTTGCCAGTAGTAATAATTGTCGTTAATCGTGCACTCTTGCCTGAAGAAAAATCCAAGAATCTGTGTCTTTGTACCTCCCTTTTGACACCCTCAAGGAACCCAGTGGTGCTGTGAGGAAGGCATTGGCCTGCTAACCCAAATACTGGCAGTTCAAACCCACCTGATGCTCCAAAGAAGATGAGACTGTCTGTTCCCCTGAAGATATATCCTTTTGGAAACCCCACAGAGCAACTCTACTCTGTCCTATGAGAGTCAGAATAGACTAGTGAGGACAGTAGATGTGGTTTGGGTTTGGTTTCAACACCTCCTCCCTGATCTACCTCATTACATCACAGTGCCTTAATCAGCTCCCCAAGCTGGTTTGTTTTTATGGCAGATTTTCTTTCTCTCCCCAAGTGCCTGATTGTGGGAAACAGAGGGATTTCTCCCAAGCTGTCTACCCCAAATATATTCCAAACTCAGCTGCTTGCAAATGACTATGCACTTGGAGGTCATCAGGAATAGATCAGGGGTCATTCTCCCTAAGAGTTATCAGCTATCTAGTGCAAGCAGACACCACTGCTTATCCCACAACAAGTAGGATTCACTCCCTTCTGATAAGGATAGTAGTTGTCTGTTTCCTTGTAGGAGACACCAGAGAGGTCAAACCCATCCAAAGATGACCAAGGTTAGGCTGCCATCCTAAAACTAGAATCAGCCCATCTTGTCACATGTATACCCCCCAATCTCTACTCTTGCTATTGCATTTCCATAGACCATCCCCTCTCATTACTGTATCACCTATAGCACATCCCCTTCCTGTGACATGGGTCCTCACCTGTCATTAGGGGGCTTGCATGCCCCCAGAGTTCTGTCTTGGTTAACTTCACTCATTCCCTCTATGCTGGCTTTAGGGGAAGTTAATGGGAGGGCTAGGCCCCCCTGAATGCCCTAAGGAAATGACCCGGCATCCACAGTTAACAAACCTTTTTCCTTCCATTTCTAATTCCATGTGGGGGCGCTGTTTCTCCACAACAGCAGTCCAGAAGACTGCTTGATTTATAGGGTGGTCAAACTTCTCAAGTACTCTTTCCTGATAGGTATAAATTTTTACTCTAGAAATGCAAGGAAGGGAAAATTGGCTTAAGCGATCCTACATTTTTACAAACCATGGTATATCAGAACTCATTACTGCCTTAATTTCTTCTTCACAATCCTGACCAATAACTCCAGCAACACATTGAGAATTTATGTTGGACTTTCTTTTTTTTTTTTTTTTTGGACTTTCTTAATAAACATCCTATAGTTCTTTTAGGTAGTGGACCCCAATTACTGCTCTTCATTTCTGATTCAATCACAGTTTTGGGTTTTTTCTTACAACTCTTATCAACTCCAGTATCAATTTTAAATTTCTTGAGTACTAAGGTTAAATCTTCCTGATAGAAACTGTATTAATCTTTCAATAAGAGGTCCCTGCTTTTGAGGATCAAGCTCCTGTGAAGGCTTCTGAGCCATCTCTTGGTTATTCAAACCAACTGCAGTGAGAACAGAGACTAGGTTTTTGCCTCTTTGGCTAGGTCTGTTCTCCTGCTGTGAGGCTGCTAGATAAAGGCGATTTCTCTCAAAGATCTTCTTTGCTCCAGTAGGCAGACACCTTGCCTACCACGCTCTGCTATGAGGGCTCTGCATCAAGCTTCTTCCACTATTTTCCCGCCGGGAAGTCTTTGCTAATGGCGACCCTTCACTGTTGATTTTTGAACGACATTGGCTCGCCCAATGAGTTCCCTTCCTACAATGGAGGCAGAGTTCAGGTTCGTTTAAACCCGATCTCCATGGTCCTGGCCCATGCTCTGACACTGGCCGCAGCCTGCTCTGCCTACACTCTTTTGAAGATGACTTGTCTTCCCACAACTAAAGCACTTTCTTCCAGGTCTGATATAGTTTGCCAATGAAGCTGCCATGAGGTCTGCCTTGTATTCCTCTGCCTCTACATTCCTGCATATCCTAAAATAACCCAGCAAAGTGCCCTGTTCGCTGTAGGGATGCAAGGCATTTTTACAGTGCTTATTAGAGAAATCATAAGATAGCTTGTGCACTAGGTCTCTTACTGCCTGAACATTCTTCACACATTTGGAAATAGCATCTTCCAGTCGGGACACAAAGTCAGCGTAACGCTCATCATTCTGTTGTCTTATAGCCCTGTAATGCGGCGTTCTCTCTTCTGATGGAATTATCTTTTCCCAGGCCCTTAAGCAAACCTCATGTATCTGTCCTATTGTCTGTTCAGTAAACTGTAGTTGAGACTCAACTGTAATATAATTTGCAGCCCCTAGCAATTGATGAATTCCTATATCTATCCCATCCTCAGCATTCTTCCCAGCTCTTGCAAGGGCTGCTTCCTTCCATAGCATTTGATATCACAAGCATTCTGAAGAGTAAAGACAAATTCTCACTAAAGCTTTCCAATCTGTAGGGGTCCAGCTGTCAGACTCTGCTAGAGCCCTTATCATGCTAATTACAAAATGGGAGTCTGGGCCGTAGTCATTGATTGCCTGCTTGAGATCTTTTAGCAACTTAAAAGGCAAAGGCACTGTGAATTCCTTTTGGTTCTAACAGGATAAGACATCTTGCATTCTAAATCTTCTTCTGCAATCCCTCTTCCTACTCTGGAGAGTAAAGGTGCTTTCCTATACTTTGCTTCTTTACATCTATTCTCTGAGCTACTCTTTTCAATCTGTATATCTTGGAGTTCCACTTCCTGAACTTCACCTTCTGTGCTAGCTCTCCTAGTTTGCATTTCTTTGGAGCTAATCTCTCTACCTTCAGGGCTGGCTTGCTTGATTGTTTTACAATCTCTGGCCTTTCTTACACTAAATTCCAGCAGGAGAGCAGTTGCTTTTACTATGTCCCCTTCTGACTCAGGCTCATTCTTTTAGCTCTGCCTAAAATCTTCTCATCTGCCTGAAACCCGTTCTCACTGCTTCTCATCTGATTTAAATTTGGGCATCTTAGACGTTGCCTGTTCTGCTTCTTGGCTTTCTCTACCTTTGAAAGCAAGGGAGCTTCCTGGGATTGTTTAATAGCCATGCTTTGGATCTTGCAATCCACTGCCTCTAGTACTGTATCACCTTTAAACCTTCGGAGTCTGCAGTCTCGCGAGAGCATACAGGCTTTGGCAATGAGGTTCTGTTCTAGAATTGGAGGCTTTAGATAACAAACCAATCCCTGCCTTTTCAGTTTTTCCTAAAGTTTCATAACCTAAATCATGCTTATTCACAGACACTTTAGCTTGCTTTTCTAGATTTGAATAGACACAAGACTTCTCACTAGACTGTTCATCCTTATTCTCTTCCTCCTGCAAAAGTTTTAAAACCATCTTAACTTGTACCCACAGAGACCACTTCTCCATAGGGATACTCTCCCCATCTCTGTGCTTCCTTTAAGTTGACAATGACCTCCTCCCAGGTCTCTAAATCAAAAGTTCCTTCCTCTGAGAACCATGAATTATACCTTTTTACTACTTTTAGAAAACATTGTATCTTTTTCTTCGTTACTTTTACACCTTGTCTTTTCAGTAAGTAGAGAGCATGGTACCATAAGTTTCAGGTTTACTTTTACCTTGCTCCCATTATCCTCTTTAAAATTCTAATTCACTATTTCCACTACTTCTCTGTCAATCCCCACACCGGATCCTCACTTCACACAATTTTCAAATTCACTCTACATACCAATGGGGCCATATAATTGTTATATGGGATATAACTCATATTGTCCCACGTTGTGCGCCATTTGTCTGGGGAAGCCCGCCTTGTGCTGGGGCTCCAGCCTCCAGCCCAGTCCTTGAGCCTCCTGCCTGGTCTCCATCCCACCTCCCTTCATCCACACTGAGCGTGGACCTGGCTGGTAAGATCATGGCCATCCAGGAGGTGAGCATGCTACCATGAATTGTGTCTGACTGCATTATTGTAATGTCTCTTCTATCGCTCATGCTCCCGGTGACTTTAATATAATATTTATATATCTCAACCATACAATTGTGCTTATTGAACCCAAGATTACTGGTGGGGGGCTGGCACCCCAACTCATACCACAGTACATACCATTTGTCTAGTTCTTCAATGCTTCCTCTCCCGCTCACTCCCTCCAACTATCATGACCTCAGCTCTACCTTACAAAGCCGGCTAGACCAGAGCATGTACACTGGTACAGATAAGAACTCTCAACACACAGAATCCAGGACAGATAAACCCTTCAGGAACAGTAATGGAAGTAGTGATAACATGAGGGTAGGGATGAGATAGAGGGAACTGATAGCAATGATTGATGTGTTAACACTCACACCCCAGGGGGACAAGCAACAGAAACATTGGTGAAGTGAGACCTTGGACATTGTAAAATATGAAAGTATAATTTATCAAGGTTTCATGAGGGTGGGAGAGTGGGAGAGAAGGGGGAAAAAGGAGCTGATACCAAGGGGTCAAGTATAAAGAAAATGATGATGGTACCGTAGGTACAAATGTGCTTGATACAATTGATGTATGCATTGTTATAAGTGGTGTAAGAGCCCCCGATAAAATGACTCAATTTTTTTAAAGTGTTTAGGTAGATCTTGATGGAGGATAGATTGAGAAACAATAGTTTCAGAATTTGATAATTTTGCTTAATAATCAAACTGAAAACTCACTGCCATTGCATCTTTTGTGACTCACAGCAACCCTGACTTTCAGCAACCCTATTGGACAGGGTAGAGCAGCCCCTGTGAGTTTCTGAGACTGCAACTCTTTACAGGGGTAGAAAGCCCTAACGTTTCTCTCTCAGAGCGGGTGGTGGTTTTGAACTATGTGGGTAGCAGCCAAGTGAAAACCACTATGCCACCAGGGCTCCCTGTGCCACATAGCGGGAGCTGTTGTTTTCCCAAACATTCACTTGGCTATTTCTTTTATAAGAAGCCAAGTAATTTGGCAGCTTATTTCTGTTCCACTTTTCTTATATAGAAAATGTGGTGACAGTGTGAACCTGTTTGTTGTAGTTTATGTGAACATAATTGAGTGATCTAGACCAAGTGAGCTAGACCAAGTGAGCTGACTGGTCAAAAATCAGACCTGTGGATTGCCAAATTGGTTCTGCTGAGATTGGGGCTTTCCTGGATCCACAGGCTTCCTCCAAGCTGTGTCCGAGAAGCTCTGCATTTTAGAGCTACATTTTATAGTTGAAAGAGAGGCCTAAGGAGGGAGGGAGTCCTTAAGCTCTAAGACCTTAATGCTGTCATTGCTGTCCTCTTTTAGTGTACCTGCAGTTTCCACACTGCAGTGGGAACCATTGAAACAGCTGTTCTCATTCTCTGAGATGGTGTGCCACCCCACTCCATACCACCACCACCTCATCCCTTTCTCTTATTGTAGAGATAATGCCCCTTCCATATGTATCTCAGATATTCAATTAATGAAGAAAGACAAAAGTAGGAGAAATGATTTAGATGAAGGAGACCATAAGCATGAGGCCATAATGGGGTCCAAAGGCTGTGTGGCCATGTCGCTAATTATAGAAATGGATGAAATCTGCCACAAAAATGTGATTGGAGGCAGAGCAATTCATCACTCTCTCAGGCAGGACTACATAAGTGAGAATGGGGCCATTATGGAGACATGGAGACGATCACAGATTAGAAAGGCTTACTGGATTTGTTCTGGGGCCTTCCGACCACTATAACTCATGACCATAGGGTCTTAGACTTTCCCAATTTCCATTGAGGACCTTCCCAGGGAAGTCCCAGAGGGCAGATTGCTCCTCTCTGCTCTGGCTAGTTGTTGTTGCGTGCCATTGAGGACACTTGGACTCGTCGTGACCTCACATACAACCGAATGAAACACTGTAGGGTCGTGCACCATCCTCACAATTGTTCCTGTGCCTGAACCACCGATGAAGCCACTGAGTCCATCCACTTCTTCGAGGACCTCCTCTGTTTCATGGCTTCTCCACTGTACCAAATAGGATGTCCTTCTCCAGGGACTGGTCTCTCCTGACAACATGTCCAAAGTATGTAAGATGGCGTCTTGCCATCCTTGCCTCTAAGCAGCACTCTGGCCTTATTTCTTCTGATACAGATTGGTCAGTCCTTCAGCAGTCCATGGTACTGTCAGTAGTCTTCTGGTGGACCACAATTCGATGCATCTGTTCTTCTACAGCCTTCCTTATTCAGTGTCTAACTTTCACATGCATATGATGCAATGGAAAATAGCATGGCTTAGGTCATGTGCACCTTAGTCCTCAGAGTAACATCATTGTTCTTCAACACTATAAAGAGGTTTTCTGCAGCAGATTTACCCATTACAATACATCTTTTGATCTCCTGACTGCTGTTTCTATGAACATTGATAGTGGATCTAAGCAAGACAAAATCCTTGACAACTGAAGCCCTTTTCTCTGTTTATCACCTATTGGTCCAGTTTTGGGGATTTTGGTCTTCCTTATATTGAATTGTAACCCATATTGAAGGCTGCAATCCTTGATCTTCAGCAAGTAGTTCAATTCCTCCTCATTTTCAGCAAACAAATGGTGTCATATATGCACACAAGCAGGCTCCCAAAAGTTAGTGGAACAAGGAATCAAAAGAGAATGGAATTTTTCAGGGACTTTTTGAAATACCAGTGTGTGTGTGTGTGTGTGTGTGTGTGTGTGTGTGTGTGTGTGTGTGTGTGAGAGAGAGAGAGAGAGAGAGAGAGAGAGAGAGAGAGAGAGAGAGAGAGAGAGAGAGAGAGAGGAGATGTGGGCATAAAACAAACATCAAGCAACATAAGGGAGAATGCTGTTGGCTGCTGTTGAACTGATTCCGGTGCGCATGCACAGTGACCTGCTGTGTGCACCATAGTGACCCCTCAGAAGCAGATCATCAAGCCTACCTTTCAACTGAAATTCTGAGAATTCACAATTTTCAGAAGTATGTGGATAACAGTGAAAGCCAAAATTCTATTTGCACAGTCCCCACGTGGATTAAGCTTCCAGTGAATTCCTTCAGACCATTGACCAGGGATGTGAACACTCTTGCCACCAGGCAGAGGGCATTGGAAAGTGGATTACCCCTTAGGCAGCCCATGGTGGGGCTTAGAGACTTGCCTAAGTGTATCCTTGAATCGAGGCTGCCATTCTGGGCTGCACAGTCATGAGTCATGCCCCCAAAGCCTTGGTTGTTTGGCCCTGGACCACTCTTGTAAACTGTCCTGTTTAACACAGGTCCCAATCCTTGTCCTATTCTTGCTTCTGTAGTCCCACCTGGAACTGTGATGTTGGGATCTGCCGCCATGTCCTTTCAAGTCTGTGAATCTCAGATAACCCTTACATATCAATAAGACGTCTTGCTAATAGTTTCCCTCCCCTCATCTCGATGGCATGTGTTTGTCCTGTTTAAGATTTAATAAATTATCTTTGAGATTTGGAATATCCTCTTACCCTAAAACACAAGGCATCTCTGGGTGTATTCCAGCTGCCAACTTTTTAGGTAGTAGTCAAGAAGTTAGCTGTTATGTCACCCAGGAAGCTGGGGAAAGGATGATCACCAGAACAAATCCATTATTCCCTCCACTCGCTTCCTAGCCTTTGAATCTCCACCTTGGAGGCAACTATGGCCTTTCTGTTTCTTTTTGATGATCATGTACGCATGTCCAAGTAAAGCTTACTTTTTACTCTTTTGTATCGCCTATTTCATTAAATATTATATTTTGGAGATTCTTCCAAATGGATTCATACAGAATGACCTCATTCATTTAAGAGTGCATGCTGTTACACAATACAGCTATGATAAAATGCATCTAACCAACCTCTCTTTTTTCTCTGTGTATTTTACCAATTTTCCTGTCAAAATTGACCATATCTGAGTTTGCTTTCAGGGACACCTTAAGTCTAGTACCCCTTGAATCCTAGGGCCTGGAGTCCTCCTCCTCTTCAGAACCAATCTCTGTGCAGGTGTGCTGGTATGTGAACTGTGAACCCTCTCCCTAAAATCAAAAAATAAAACCCAAACTCACTGTCATCAAGTCACTGTTGACTTGCAGTGACCCTCTGAGTTTCTGAAACTCTGTCTATGGTAGTAGAAAAACCAGTCTTTCTCAGAGCTGCTGGTAGTTTTGAACTGCCAACCATGTGGATCACAGCATAACTGTTAGGTTTCTCGGGTGGGAAATACCTCAGTTCTTGGCATCACAGGAGAAAGAATTCATGTCGAAGACTGATTGTTGATCCAAATGGGTTTGTATTAAGGAGAGAAGGTGATAGAGGAGAAGAGAAGAGAAAGAGAGGAGAGAGGGGGAAGGGGGAAAGAAAGGATTGAGAGAGAGAGAGAGAGAGAGAGAGAGAGAGAAAGAGAGAGAGAGAGAGAGACCCCACAGAAAAACAGGGAGGTGGTCTCCAGGTTCGGCCTTTAGTGGCTTCGGCTGGGAGGCGTGGTTGACATTATTGGTTGACCCCATTGGCTGAATTAAGCCCACCTGTCCTGGTTTGCACCCACCTAAGTGCACTGCCTCCCTGCCTCATGTGCCTGAATTTGGAGCCTGCCCAGTAGACACCCTGGTCCCAGCTCTAGCTACCTAACATAAAACTACACCATAACACTACTCCCTCCTAAACAGCATAGCTAAAAATATGAGTTGAGCAGAGAAATTGGTTCTTAAAAGAATGCCTTCGCTTACAACCGATTGTCATTTTAAATTTCACTTGATGGTGTAGAGAGAACCAAGAGATCATTCCATCCCTCAGATTACTTGTAAACTACTGCAGAAACCTCAGGAAAGCCAGCAATTGCCTGCAAGACTGAGGTAAGAATCTCAAGGTTGACTCCCAAAACCATACGCATTGCTATAGAGTTGATTCTGACCCATAGCAACCTTACACAGGACAGGGTAGAACTACCTCTGAGTTTCCAAGTCTGAAACTCTCTATTTTTGTAAATCATTTTATTGGGGGCTCTTACAGGTCTTATAACAATCCATACATCAATTTTGTCAAGCACATTTGTACATATGTTGCAATCATCATTTTCTTTGTATGTGAGCCCTTGGTATCAACTCCTTTTATTTCCCTCCCTCCCAACCCTCCCTACCTCATGAACACTTGATAAATTATTAATTATTATTTTTCATATTGTACAGAATCCGCTGTCTCCATTCACCCAAGTTCTTGTTGTTCATGCCCCCCAGTCACCCCCTGGGGAGCGGCGTGGTTATACAGTGATCATTGCAGTCAGTTCCCCCTTTCACACCCCACCTCTCCCCCACCCTCATGGTATCACTACTCCCATTACTGTTCCTAGGGGGTTTATCTGTCCTGAATTCTGTGTGTCCAGAGCTCTTATCTGCACCAGTGTACATGCTTTGGTCTAGCCGGATTTGTAAGGTAGAACTGGAGTCATGATAGTGGGGTGAGGGCTGGGAGAGTCTGTAACTCTTTATAGGAGTAGAAAGCTTCACAGGAAAGTGAATTTGAGGCTGAGACCTTGGGAAAAGTTTGGTCAAGATAAACAGATGTGGAGTGGTGTAGGGAAGGAAAGATTAAAAATAACCTGGTCCAGGATCCTCACAAATTTTAAGTTCATTTGACGCTCCCTAGGGAGGAAGGAGGAAGAGCTATCAGCAGGCAGGCTGTGTCATGCCTACAGCCTCTACAAAAATGCTTCCTGACTCTTCTCAGAAATTCTGCCAGGTGCTACCAGCCTCCTGAGTCTGAGAATGGTTCCTCTATGTTCTTATGAAGCTGAGGAAGGTTGGCACAAAAATATTTGGGAATCCAAGGAGCATGGTGAGGTCATTTCAGGGGGTCATGAGGAATGACTAGTAGGGATTTCAGCCAAATTAAAGGGCTTAGCAATTTGAATACCAGCTGACTCTGACCTTGATCAAGCCTCTTTACCTTTCTGGGTCAATTAAAAAAATTATTTTTTACCAGGTTTCTACTATATGTCAGATATGGGGAAGCAGTAGACAAACCAATAGAAGCTAGGAAATTTGATCCCACCTGTACAGATGTTGCTTCTAAAGACAGCATTCTTTATGTATGAGTTTGCCAGTAGTAATAATTGTCGTTAATCGTGCACTCTTGCCTGAAGAAAAATCCAAGAATCTGTGTCTTTGTACCTCCCTTTTGACACCCTCAAGGAACCCAGTGGTGCTGTGAGGAAGGCATTGGCCTGCTAACCCAAATACTGGCAGTTCAAACCCACCTGATGCTCCAAAGAAGATGAGACTGTCTGTTCCCCTGAAGATATATCCTTTTGGAAACCCCACAGAGCAACTCTACTCTGTCCTATGAGAGTCAGAATAGACTAGTGAGGACAGTAGATGTGGTTTGGGTTTGGTTTCAACACCTCCTCCCTGATCTACCTCATTACATCACAGTGCCTTAATCAGCTCCCCAAGCTGGTTTGTTTTTATGGCAGATTTTCTTTCTCTCCCCAAGTGCCTGATTGTGGGAAACAGAGGGATTTCTCCCAAGCTGTCTACCCCAAATATATTCCAAACTCAGCTGCTTGCAAATGACTATGCACTTGGAGGTCATCAGGAATAGATCAGGGGTCATTCTCCCTAAGAGTTATCAGCTATCTAGTGCAAGCAGACACCACTGCTTATCCCACAACAAGTAGGATTCACTCCCTTCTGATAAGGATAGTAGTTGTCTGTTTCCTTGTAGGAGACACCAGAGAGGTCAAACCCATCCAAAGATGACCAAGGTTAGGCTGCCATCCTAAAACTAGAATCAGCCCATCTTGTCACATGTATACCCCCCAATCTCTACTCTTGCTATTGCATTTCCATAGACCATCCCCTCTCATTACTGTATCACCTATAGCACATCCCCTTCCTGTGACATGGGTCCTCACCTGTCATTAGGGGGCTTGCATGCCCCCAGAGTTCTGTCTTGGTTAACTTCACTCATTCCCTCTATGCTGGCTTTAGGGGAAGTTAATGGGAGGGCTAGGCCCCCCTGAATGCCCTAAGGAAATGACCCGGCATCCACAGTTAACAAACCTTTTTCCTTCCATTTCTAATTCCATGTGGGGGCGCTGTTTCTCCACAACAGCAGTCCAGAAGACTGCTTGATTTATAGGGTGGTCAAACTTCTCAAGTACTCTTTCCTGATAGGTATAAATTTTTACTCTAGAAATGCAAGGAAGGGAAAATTGGCTTAAGCGATCCTACATTTTTACAAACCATGGTATATCAGAACTCATTACTGCCTTAATTTCTTCTTCACAATCCTGACCAATAACTCCAGCAACACATTGAGAATTTATGTTGGACTTTCTTTTTTTTTTTTTTTTTGGACTTTCTTAATAAACATCCTATAGTTCTTTTAGGTAGTGGACCCCAATTACTGCTCTTCATTTCTGATTCAATCACAGTTTTGGGTTTTTTCTTACAACTCTTATCAACTCCAGTATCAATTTTAATTTCTTGAGTACTAAGGTTAAATCTTCCTGATAGAAACTGTATTAATCTTTCAATAAGAGGTCCCTGCTTTTGAGGATCAAGCTCCTGTGAAGGCTTCTGAGCCATCTCTTGGTTATTCAAACCAACTGCAGTGAGAACAGAGACTAGGTTTTTGCCTCTTTGGCTAGGTCTGTTCTCCTGCTGTGAGGCTGCTAGATAAAGGCGATTTCTCTCAAAGATCTTCTTTGCTCCAGTAGGCAGACACCTTGCCTACCACGCTCTGCTATGAGGGCTCTGCATCAAGCTTCTTCCACTATTTTCCCGCCGGGAAGTCTTTGCTAATGGCGACCCTTCACTGTTGATTTTTGAACGACATTGGCTCGCCCAATGAGTTCCCTTCCTACAATGGAGGCAGAGTTCAGGTTCGTTTAAACCCGATCTCCATGGTCCTGGCCCATGCTCTGACACTGGCCGCAGCCTGCTCTGCCTACACTCTTTTGAAGATGACTTGTCTTCCCACAACTAAAGCACTTTCTTCCAGGTCTGATATAGTTTGCCAATGAAGCTGCCATGAGGTCTGCCTTGTATTCCTCTGCCTCTACATTCCTGCATATCCTAAAATAACCCAGCAAAGTGCCCTGTTCGCTGTAGGGATGCAAGGCATTTTTACAGTGCTTATTAGAGAAATCATAAGATAGCTTGTGCACTAGGTCTCTTACTGCCTGAACATTCTTCACACATTTGGAAATAGCATCTTCCAGTCGGGACACAAAGTCAGCGTAACGCTCATCATTCTGTTGTCTTATAGGCCTGTAATGCGGCGTTCTCTCTTCTGATGGAATTATCTTTTCCCAGGCCCTTAAGCAAACCTCATGTATCTGTCCTATTGTCTGTTCAGTAAACTGTAGTTGAGACTCAACTGTAATATAATTTGCAGCCCCTAGCAATTGATGAATTCCTATATCTATCCCATCCTCAGCATTCTTCCCAGCTCTTGCAAGGGCTGCTTCCTTCCATAGCATTTGATATCACAAGCATTCTGAAGAGTAAAGACAAATTCTCACTAAAGCTTTCCAATCTGTAGGGGTCCAGCTGTCAGACTCTGCTAGAGCCCTTATCATGCTAATTACAAAATGGGAGTCTGGGCCGTAGTCATTGATTGCCTGCTTGAGATCTTTCAGCAACTTAAAAGGCAAAGGCACTGTGAATTCCTTTTGGTTCTAACAGGATAAGACATCTTGCATTCTAAATCTTCTTCTGCAATCCCTCTTCCTACTCTGGAGAGTAAAGGTGCTTTCCTATACTTTGCTTCTTTACATCTATTCTCTGAGCTACTCTTTTCAATCTGTATATCTTGGAGTTCCACTTCCTGAACTTCACCTTCTGTGCTAGCTCTCCTAGTTTGCATTTCTTTGGAGCTAATCTCTCTACCTTCAGGGCTGGCTTGCTTGATTGTTTTACAATCTCTGGCCTTTCTTACACTAAATTCCAGCAGGAGAGCAGTTGCTTTTACTATGTCCCCTTCTGACTCAGGCTCATTCTTTTAGCTCTGCCTAAAATCTTCTCATCTGCCTGAAACCCGTTCTCACTGCTTCTCATCTGATTTAAATTTGGGCATCTTAGACGTTGCCTGTTCTGCTTCTTGGCTTTCTCTACCTTTGAAAGCAAGGGAGCTTCCTGGGATTGTTTAATAGCCATGCTTTGGATCTTGCAATCCACTGCCTCTAGTACTGTATCACCTTTAAACCTTCGGAGTCTGCAGTCTCGCGAGAGCATACAGGCTTTGGCAATGAGGTTCTGTTCTAGAATTGGAGGCTTTAGATAACAAACCAATCCCTGCCTTTTCAGTTTTTCCTAAAGTTTCATAACCTAAATCATGCTTATTCACAGACACTTTAGCTTGCTTTTCTAGATTTGAATAGACACAAGACTTCTCACTAGACTGTTCATCCTTATTCTCTTCCTCCTGCAAAAGTTTTAAAACCATCTTAACTTGTACCCACAGAGACCACTTCTCCATAGGGATACTCTCCCCATCTCTGTGCTTCCTTTAAGTTGACAATGACCTCCTCCCAGGTCTCTAAATCAAAAGTTCCTTCCTCTGAGAACCATGAATTATACCTTTTTACTACTTTTAGAAAACATTGTATCTTTTTCTTCGTTACTTTTACACCTTGTCTTTTCAGTAAGTAGAGAGCATGGTACCATAAGTTTCAGGTTTACTTTTACCTTGCTCCCATTATCCTCTTTAAAATTCTAATTCACTATTTCCACTACTTCTCTGTCAATCCCCACACCGGATCCTCACTTCACACAATTTTCAAATTCACTCTACATACCAATGGGGCCATATAATTGTTATATGGGATATAACTCATATTGTCCCACGTTGTGCGCCATTTGTCTGGGGAAGCCCGCCTTGTGCTGGGGCTCCAGCCTCCAGCCCAGTCCTTGAGCCTCCTGCCTGGTCTCCATCCCACCTCCCTTCATCCACACTGAGCGTGGACCTGGCTGGTAAGATCATGGCCATCCAGGAGGTGAGCATGCTACCATGAATTGTGTCTGACTGCATTATTGTAATGTCTCTTCTATCGCTCATGCTCCCGGTGACTTTAATATAATATTTATATATCTCAACCATACAATTGTGCTTATTGAACCCAAGATTACTGGTGGGGGGCTGGCACCCCAACTCATACCACAGTACATACCATTTGTCTAGTTCTTCAATGCTTCCTCTCCCGCTCACTCCCTCCAACTATCATGACCTCAGCTCTACCTTACAAAGCCGGCTAGACCAGAGCATGTACACTGGTACAGATAAGAACTCTCAACACACAGAATCCAGGACAGATAAACCCTTCAGGAACAGTAATGGAAGTAGTGATAACATGAGGGTAGGGATGAGATAGAGGGAACTGATAGCAATGATTGATGTGTTAACACTCACACCCCAGGGGGACAAGCAACAGAAACATTGGTGAAGTGAGACCTTGGACATTGTAAAATATGAAAGTATAATTTATCAAGGTTTCATGAGGGTGGGAGAGTGGGAGAGAAGGGGGAAAAAGGAGCTGATACCAAGGGGTCAAGTATAAAGAAAATGATGATGGTACCGTAGGTACAAATGTGCTTGATACAATTGATGTATGCATTGTTATAAGTGGTGTAAGAGCCCCCGATAAAATGACTCAATTTTTTTAAAGTGTTTAGGTAGATCTTGATGGAGGATAGATTGAGAAACAATAGTTTCAGAATTTGATAATTTTGCTTAATAATCAAACTGAAAACTCACTGCCATTGCATCTTTTGTGACTCACAGCAACCCTGACTTTCAGCAACCCTATTGGACAGGGTAGAGCAGCCCCTGTGAGTTTCTGAGACTGCAACTCTTTACAGGGGTAGAAAGCCCTAACGTTTCTCTCTCAGAGCGGGTGGTGGTTTTGAACTATGTGGGTAGCAGCCAAGTGAAAACCACTATGCCACCAGGGCTCCCTGTGCCACATAGCGGGAGCTGTTGTTTTCCCAAACATTCACTTGGCTATTTCTTTTATAAGAAGCCAAGTAATTTGGCAGCTTATTTCTGTTCCACTTTTCTTATATAGAAAATGTGGTGACAGTGTGAACCTGTTTGTTGTAGTTTATGTGAACATAATTAATTGAGTGATCTAGACCAAGTGAGCTAGACCAAGTGAGCTGACTGGTCAAAAATCAGACCTGTGGATTGCCAAATTGGTTCTGCTGAGATTGGGGCTTTCCTGGATCCACAGGCTTCCTCCAAGCTGTGTCCGAGAAGCTCTGCATTTTAGAGCTACATTTTATAGTTGAAAGAGAGGCCTAAGGAGGGAGGGAGTCCTTAAGCTCTAAGACCTTAATGCTGTCATTGCTGTCCTCTTTTAGTGTACCTGCAGTTTCCACACTGCAGTGGGAACCATTGAAACAGCTGTTCTCATTCTCTGAGATGGTGTGCCACCCCACTCCATACCACCACCACCTCATCCCTTTCTCTTATTGTAGAGATAATGCCCCTTCCATATGTATCTCAGATATTCAATTAATGAAGAAAGACAAAAGTAGGAGAAATGATTTAGATGAAGGAGACCATAAGCATGAGGCCATAATGGGGTCCAAAGGCTGTGTGGCCATGTCGCTAATTATAGAAATGGATGAAATCTGCCACAAAAATGTGATTGGAGGCAGAGCAATTCATCACTCTCTCAGGCAGGACTACATAAGTGAGAATGGGGCCATTATGGAGACATGGAGACGATCACAGATTAGAAAGGCTTACTGGATTTGTTCTGGGGCCTTCCGACCACTATAACTCATGACCATAGGGTCTTAGACTTTCCCAATTTCCATTGAGGACCTTCCCAGGGAAGTCCCAGAGGGCAGATTGCTCCTCTCTGCTCTGGCTAGTTGTTGTTGCGTGCCATTGAGGACACTTGGACTCGTCGTGACCTCACATACAACCGAATGAAACACTGTAGGGTCGTGCACCATCCTCACAATTGTTCCTGTGCCTGAACCACCGATGAAGCCACTGAGTCCATCCACTTCTTCGAGGACCTCCTCTGTTTCATGGCTTCTCCACTGTACCAAATAGGATGTCCTTCTCCAGGGACTGGTCTCTCCTGACAACATGTCCAAAGTATGTAAGATGGCGTCTTGCCATCCTTGCCTCTAAGCAGCACTCTGGCCTTATTTCTTCTGATACAGATTGGTCAGTCCTTCAGCAGTCCATGGTACTGTCAGTAGTCTTCTGGTGGACCACAATTCGATGCATCTGTTCTTCTACAGCCTTCCTTATTCAGTGTCTAACTTTCACATGCATATGATGCAATGGAAAATAGCATGGCTTAGGTCATGTGCACCTTAGTCCTCAGAGTAACATCATTGTTCTTCAACACTATAAAGAGGTTTTCTGCAGCAGATTTACCCATTACAATACATCTTTTGATCTCCTGACTGCTGTTTCTATGAACATTGATAGTGGATCTAAGCAAGACAAAATCCTTGACAACTGAAGCCCTTTTCTCTGTTTATCACCTATTGGTCCAGTTTTGGGGATTTTGGTCTTCCTTATATTGAATTGTAACCCATATTGAAGGCTGCAATCCTTGGTCTTCAGCAAGTAGTTCAATTCCTCCTCATTTTCAGCAAACAAATGGTGTCATATATGCACACAAGCAGGCTCCCAAAAGTTAGTGGAACAAGGAATCAAAAGAGAATGGAATTTTTCAGGGACTTTTTGAAATACCAGTGTGTGTGTGTGTGTGTGTGTGTGTGTGAGAGAGAGAGAGAGAGAGAGAGAGAGAGAGAGAGAGAGAGAGAGAGAGAGGAGATGTGGGCATAAAACAAACATCAAGCAACATAAGGGAGAATGCTGTTGGCTGCTGTTGAACTGATTCCGGTGCGCATGCACAGTGACCTGCTGTGTGCACCATAGTGACCCCTCAGAAGCAGATCATCAAGCCTACCTTTCAACTGAAATTCTGAGAATTCACAATTTTCAGAAGTATGTGGATAACAGTGAAAGCCAAAATTCTATTTGCACAGTCCCCACGTGGATTAAGCTTCCAGTGAATTCCTTCAGACCATTGACCAGGGATGTGAACACTCTTGCCACCAGGCAGAGGGCATTGGAAAGTGGATTACCCCTTAGGCAGCCCATGGTGGGGCTTAGAGACTTGCCTAAGTGTATCCTTGAATCGAGGCTGCCATTCTGGGCTGCACAGTCATGAGTCATGCCCCCAAAGCCTTGGTTGTTTGGCCCTGGACCACTCTTGTAAACTGTCCTGTTTAACACAGGTCCCAATCCTTGTCCTATTCTTGCTTCTGTAGTCCCACCTGGAACTGTGATGTTGGGATCTGCCGCCATGTCCTTTCAAGTCTGTGAATCTCAGATAACCCTTACATATCAATAAGACGTCTTGCTAATAGTTTCCCTCCCCTCATCTCGATGGCATGTGTTTGTCCTGTTTAAGATTTAATAAATTATCTTTGAGATTTGGAATATCCTCTTACCCTAAAACACAAGGCATCTCTGGGTGTATTCCAGCTGCCAACTTTTTAGGTAGTAGTCAAGAAGTTAGCTGTTATGTCACCCAGGAAGCTGGGGAAAGGATGATCACCAGAACAAATCCATTATTCCCTCCACTCGCTTCCTAGCCTTTGAATCTCCACCTTGGAGGCAACTATGGCCTTTCTGTTTCTTTTTGATGATCATGTACGCATGTCCAAGTAAAGCTTACTTTTTACTCTTTTGTATCGCCTATTTCATTAAATATTATATTTTGGAGATTCTTCCAAATGGATTCATACAGAATGACCTCATTCATTTAAGAGTGCATGCTGTTACACAATACAGCTATGATAAAATGCATCTAACCAACCTCTCTTTTTTCTCTGTGTATTTTACCAATTTTCCTGTCAAAATTGACCATATCTGAGTTTGCTTTCAGGGACACCTTAAGTCTAGTACCCCTTGAATCCTAGGGCCTGGAGTCCTCCTCCTCTTCAGAACCAATCTCTGTGCAGGTGTGCTGGTATGTGAACTGTGAACCCTCTCCCTAAAATCAAAAAATAAAACCCAAACTCACTGTCATCAAGTCACTGTTGACTTGCAGTGACCCTCTGAGTTTCTGAAACTCTGTCTATGGTAGTAGAAAAACCAGTCTTTCTCAGAGCTGCTGGTAGTTTTGAACTGCCAACCATGTGGATCACAGCATAACTGTTAGGTTTCTCGGGTGGGAAATACCTCAGTTCTTGGCATCACAGGAGAAAGAATTCATGTCGAAGACTGATTGTTGATCCAAATGGGTTTGTATTAAGGAGAGAAGGTGATAGAGGAGAAGAGAAGAGAAAGAGAGGAGAGAGGGGGAAGGGGGAAAGAAAGGATTGAGAGAGAGAGAGAGAGAGAGAGAGAGAGAGAGAGAGAGAGAGAGAGAGAGAAAGAGAGAGAGAGAGAGAGACCCCACAGAAAAACAGGGAGGTGGTCTCCAGGTTCGGCCTTTAGTGGCTTCGGCTGGGAGGCGTGGTTGACATTATTGGTTGACCCCATTGGCTGAATTAAGCCCACCTGTCCTGGTTTGCACCCACCTAAGTGCACTGCCTCCCTGCCTCATGTGCCTGAATTTGGAGCCTGCCCAGTAGACACCCTGGTCCCAGCTCTAGCTACCTAACATAAAACTACACCATAACACTACTCCCTCCTAAACAGCATAGCTAAAAATATGAGTTGAGCAGAGAAATTGGTTCTTAAAAGAATGCCTTCGCTTACAACCGATTGTCATTTTAAATTTCACTTGATGGTGTAGAGAGAACCAAGAGATCATTCCATCCCTCAGATTACTTGTAAACTACTGCAGAAACCTCAGGAAAGCCAGCAATTGCCTGCAAGACTGAGGTAAGAATCTCAAGGTTGACTCCCAAAACCATACGCATTGCTATAGAGTTGATTCTGACCCATAGCAACCTTACACAGGACAGGGTAGAACTACCTCTGAGTTTCCAAGTCTGAAACTCTCTATTTTTGTAAATCATTTTATTGGGGGCTCTTACAGGTCTTATAACAATCCATACATCAATTTTGTCAAGCACATTTGTACATATGTTGCAATCATCATTTTCTTTGTATGTGAGCCCTTGGTATCAACTCCTTTTATTTCCCTCCCTCCCAACCCTCCCTACCTCATGAACACTTGATAAATTATTAATTATTATTTTTCATATTGTACAGAATCCGCTGTCTCCATTCACCCAAGTTCTTGTTGTTCATGCCCCCCAGTCACCCCCTGGGGAGCGGCGTGGTTATACAGTGATCATTGCAGTCAGTTCCCCCTTTCACACCCCACCTCTCCCCCACCCTCATGGTATCACTACTCCCATTACTGTTCCTAGGGGGTTTATCTGTCCTGAATTCTGTGTGTCCAGAGCTCTTATCTGCACCAGTGTACATGCTTTGGTCTAGCCGGATTTGTAAGGTAGAACTGGAGTCATGATAGTGGGGTGAGGGCTGGGAGAGTCTGTAACTCTTTATAGGAGTAGAAAGCTTCACAGGAAAGTGAATTTGAGGCTGAGACCTTGGGAAAAGTTTGGTCAAGATAAACAGATGTGGAGTGGTGTAGGGAAGGAAAGATTAAAAATAACCTGGTCCAGGATCCTCACAAATTTTAAGTTCATTTGACGCTCCCTAGGGAGGAAGGAGGAAGAGCTATCAGCAGGCAGGCTGTGTCATGCCTACAGCCTCTACAAAAATGCTTCCTGACTCTTCTCAGAAATTCTGCCAGGTGCTACCAGCCTCCTGAGTCTGAGAATGGTTCCTCTATGTTCTTATGAAGCTGAGGAAGGTTGGCACAAAAATATTTGGGAATCCAAGGAGCATGGTGAGGTCATTTCAGGGGGTCATGAGGAATGACTAGTAGGGATTTCAGCCAAATTAAAGGGCTTAGCAATTTGAATACCAGCTGACTCTGACCTTGATCAAGCCTCTTTACCTTTCTGGGTCAATTAAAAAAATTATTTTTTACCAGGTTTCTACTATATGTCAGATATGGGGAAGCAGTAGACAAACCAATAGAAGCTAGGAAATTTGATCCCACCTGTACAGATGTTGCTTCTAAAGACAGCATTCTTTATGTATGAGTTTGCCAGTAGTAATAATTGTCGTTAATCGTGCACTCTTGCCTGAAGAAAAATCCAAGAATCTGTGTCTTTGTACCTCCCTTTTGACACCCTCAAGGAACCCAGTGGTGCTGTGAGGAAGGCATTGGCCTGCTAACCCAAATACTGGCAGTTCAAACCCACCTGATGCTCCAAAGAAGATGAGACTGTCTGTTCCCCTGAAGATATATCCTTTTGGAAACCCCACAGAGCAACTCTACTCTGTCCTATGAGAGTCAGAATAGACTAGTGAGGACAGTAGATGTGGTTTGGGTTTGGTTTCAACACCTCCTCCCTGATCTACCTCATTACATCACAGTGCCTTAATCAGCTCCCCAAGCTGGTTTGTTTTTATGGCAGATTTTCTTTCTCTCCCCAAGTGCCTGATTGTGGGAAACAGAGGGATTTCTCCCAAGCTGTCTACCCCAAATATATTCCAAACTCAGCTGCTTGCAAATGACTATGCACTTGGAGGTCATCAGGAATAGATCAGGGGTCATTCTCCCTAAGAGTTATCAGCTATCTAGTGCAAGCAGACACCACTGCTTATCCCACAACAAGTAGGATTCACTCCCTTCTGATAAGGATAGTAGTTGTCTGTTTCCTTGTAGGAGACACCAGAGAGGTCAAACCCATCCAAAGATGACCAAGGTTAGGCTGCCATCCTAAAACTAGAATCAGCCCATCTTGTCACATGTATACCCCCCAATCTCTACTCTTGCTATTGCATTTCCATAGACCATCCCCTCTCATTACTGTATCACCTATAGCACATCCCCTTCCTGTGACATGGGTCCTCACCTGTCATTAGGGGGCTTGCATGCCCCCAGAGAATATAAAAACCTGGGTTAGCATCAAATATCTCTCTTTCCACGTAGACCACCAAGCGGGGCTGAGCTGAGTATGCTACTATGAATTGTGTCTGACTCCATTTATTTCAATATTTCTCTTATGCTCTGTAACTTTACTATAATATTTATTTATTATCGCTATACAATTGCGCCCACCGGACTCATAATGATGTGTTAGGGGCTGGCTTCCCCTGACACCTGATGCTTATTCTTCTTCTGTCACCTCTGCCCCCCCCCCACCACCACCTTTCTTCCCTTCCTTCTCTTCCCTCTGTTGGCCACACCATTGCTGTGTGTGTTGCTCGACCTTTTTTGTGCAGGTCTCTGCAGGCAGTTGGGAGAAGAAGGGCAGTGAAAGGGACTGAACATGCCACTATCTGTGGGCAGGACAGGATGTCTGATGCTTTGCTGGCTCTTTGATATGTGAGACCAGCAGCCAAACCTACCCCTTTAAGAGCCTGAAGATGATGACTGAAGGCCTTATGCAAATATTTTTACCTTACTTTTATTGTTCTTTGTGTAAAGTGAGGGGCTGGGCAATATGTTTTTAAGACTCCAAGCTCGAACATTCCAAGAAAGTAAGCATTCAAATGTTAAATGCAGGAATTACAAATACTCCTTGACTGGGATGGGCGTGCTCTGCTCCCTGCTGCTGAAGACAATGGATTAATTCTCCCTCAAGCTTGCAACCAATAGCTTGGTTCCTGTAGGTGGAGTTCACACCCTACTGATATGGTTCATATGGAGATCCAGACCAGTCAAAGTTAAACTGCCATCCTAAATGTAGGATCCGCCCATCTTGTCACAAATATACGCCCAATCCCTCCTCTTCCTATTGCGTGCATGGAAGGCGGGGGTCTGGGGGTCCCGGGGCCCTTCAGGGACCCGCCAGTCATACAGCTCGACGGGAGGCGCGGGCGCGCATGCTCCGACAGTCGGTGCGGCGGCGGGGACGACGACGACGGGGACGAAGGCGGCGCGGCGGCGGGCAGGCGGAGTGCCAAGCCCGGCGGGCGTGAGGTGACGAGCGGGGCGGGCAGCGGCTGGGGCTACTGACGGCTCACCGGATCCGGAGCGCACTGCGCGGGGCGCCGGGCAGGTGAGAGCGGCGGCGCGGGACCCGGATGCTGCGCGGCTGAGGGCGGCCAAGGGCGGTGGTCGCGGCGGCGCCTGGGCCCCGCGCTGGCCTGCGGCGAGTTCCTGGAGGTCCGGGCCGGCTGCTCCGGCGCCCGTGCCGCGCTTCCTGCCGGCTCGGAAGACGTGCGCTGAGCGGCCCACAGGACGCCTTGCTGAGGCGCGGCCGGATGTCCCTGGCGGGCGGGTGGCGCGTTCGGGCGCCTCCTGAGGGCGCCTGAGCGGAGAGCGGCGTTCGCGCCATCGCGTCTACGCGGGCGCCCCGGACCCGCCTGCCACTCAGGTGTCTCTTCACGCAGAAGTGTGTTTTAGGAGCGGGAAACCTGTGGTGGGCTTCACGGACGTGTTTTTAAATCCCAGCGCCGCCGAGGAGCCCTGGGGCCTCACCCCTAATGCCCTACTTTGCCCAAGGGGGTAAGAATGCGTGTCCAAAAGGTTGCCTGGCCAGAGCGCAAGTGCTTGTGAATGGTAGCAACTGGGAAGGCTGCACCTCGCTCCGCTGGCCGAAGCCTGGCTGCTGGGCGGGTCACGTTTATTTCCGAGCTGCTGTGGTGTGGCTGCAAGCTCCGCTGGAGTAGCTCCTAATGTTGGAGCCTGTCGTCGGCGGGTAAAATAGCATCCCGGGGCCCCTTCCTAGAGTGCTTCCTAGCACAAGCACATGGCGACTCGGAATACCTGTCCCAGGTACCTGGGGGCTGAGGCAACCCAGTGAACGTAGGATAATTTACGGGAGGTCCCAAACTTGAAGTGCTTTGCTCTTTAAATAATCTCAAGTGTCACTTTATCACTGGTTGCAGACTATAAACACACCGAAAGTATGAAACACCCACTCCCCGCACCCCCCCCCCCACCAACTACATTGGTACTTCTAAAGGGAGTGACAAGTGCCTTTGTAAACATCATCTTGGGCTGTTACTGTCTGGTGAAGTCGTCATAATTAAATTAGATGAGTACTTATTTTGAAGCACTGAATGGCTGTTTGGAAGTAGTATTCCTAAAAAAATCATCTCCAGAGAGTCAGAATCGGGGTTTTTTTTCTTCCAAAAGCTGCATTGTAAGGTTTCAGTGGAAAAGCAGAAGTGTTTGAGTGTAATGTAGCTAGCATAGGAGAATAGAATCTTAACCGAGTTTCCCAAGGCAGGTGTGAGCAAATCTAAACCTGAACCGAATTTACTTCTCTAAAGCACAAGTGATACACAAAATCAACAACTCTGCCTTACATCCCTGTTCATGGGGATGTTCTACTGGCAGGGGTGTTATTTAGAAGTGGGGAAAATGGGAGTTTTCATTTATTGTTGCTTTACACCGCTGACCTGTGTTTCTTGGAGACTTATCCATAAAGATTTTAGATCCATCTTGCTATGAATATCAACCAAACCGATTGGGAGTGGGGTGGTGGGCATATGAACCTTGTAGTCTATCCTGTGTTCCTCTTTGTGTTATTCAGACTGTCCTGTAAAAGGTGAAACGCCACAGCGGAAGCATTAATAGGCATTATAAAAGACACTGGTGTCTGAAGTCTGATCTTGGCTCAAGCTCTGGACTGGAGTTTAAACAATGTCACTCCATCTCCCTGTCTTTCTGGATATCTTTTTAACATTAATTAATTCAAACTGAAAAGGATACTTAATTAGCTTCCTTTCCTCGGGTCTTGCTCTCTTGGAGTTATTTAAGATTGCTTTCTTTTTTCTTGTTTAATCATTTTATTAGGGGCTCTTACCGCTCTTATCACAATTTCTGATTTCTTTCTTCCACTTTCATATAAGGTATATGAATATAGCGACTTTGTTTGCCTTCTAGAGTATCCCCAGCATCCAGAGTAGTGCCTGAATCATTTAACTAATGTTGAATATGAAATGAATGCCATGTGTAATAACATCTTCTGGTTCCACATATAGCATGTATTGAAAGGTCTCAGATTTGTACAACTGAGGAAATAACCAGGAGACCTAGAGTTAACCTCTTAGGTGTTCTTACTCAGTCTTCATTAACAGCTGCCACTTTTGTCTTCATAAAAGTACTCTATCCATGAAGAAGTTAAGCATTTAGACGCTGTCCTTGATTACAAAAGCAAATGTGAATTTCTCAGTCATGCTCATGTATACTAGATTATTAGCATTTTGGCAGCCAAGGGACCAAACAAGCTTTATCAGTTTAGATTTTTTTGGGCATCAAATTTTGGTCTTGACAGTGGATTGGTTCTAGAGTGTGGTAATTTGATCAACATCACAATCCTATAGGAAAGTTCAGATTTTTGCAGGGGGTAGATTTAGTTCACTTTCATTGTTTCTCTTTTCCATCTAAAAATTACCCACTGTGTGTGTATGTGTGTAACTGTGCTTGTGCACCTATGTATCCTTGGACCCACAGCCATTAAGGTGGCTCTGGTTCATAGCGACCCGATATACGAAGTGCTTCTTTGAGAGCTCTGTTTGGTTATAGTAGAGGCCCTGTGCAGCACAAACATGTACCCACTTAGCTACTACTAACTAGGCTAAGAATGGAAAGATTGGTGGATCAAACCAGTGGGAAGTGACTTGCAGGAAAAGGCCTGGCAGTGTACTTAAAGAGAATACAGTGATTGAGAATCATATGGAGCAAAGTTAGGAAGCTCACTGTGAATCAGAATCGACTTGTGGCGGTGTGACCCACAGGGGCAGTTCTACCCTGCCCAGTAGGGTCATTGTGAGTGGTAGCACTGAATTTGGTTTGTTTTTGATTCAGAGGAAGATTTAAAGAGGCTATCTACTTCCCTTTACAGTTACAATCTCAGAAACTCACAGGGGCAGGAGTTCTGCCTGTACAGGGTCCAAGTGAGTCAGCATGGACTCAATGGCTGTAAGTTTATATTAATTTAAATCAGGATTTTGATCCGATTCAATCATGTCTGAAGAAGCAAAATCAAAAAAGACTCCACATTTTAAAATTTGGATGAAGTAGAAAGAAAACCGGAATGGGAAATCTTGTAGATTTTATCCCTGGATTATAGGATTTGGCAGAGGGTTAGGGAGTCCTTTTAGGAACCTAATTTAGGAGATTGGATGGGTGGTTAATACACATTCAAACTGGTGCAGCTGCCATCTTTGAGCATGGCAGTGCTGTTTCTGATTGCAGGCTAAGAGATGTGGTGGCTAGGCGTTGATTGGGCTGCCCTTGTTTTCTAAGAGGCAGATTAACTTTCCAAAAGAGCATAGACAGTAATTCTTTCCAGTCTGTTTCAGTTTTGCTTCCTTGGTTATAACTGAACTGTGAAGACGGTTTCAAATCCCTGATTAAAAGTGTTATTTTTAAAATTTTTATTATTTTTAAAGTGTTATCGTAAAAAGTGTAATTAATAATCACCGTTTTCATTTTATGATACATATATATTTGTAAACAGGAAGGACTTTTCCAGTCAGTCAGCAACTTTCTCTCTGTCACCACTGTTAGGTTAATTGATCCATTTTTATAGATAAGAGTTAAGTAATAAATTAGGCATTTGATGTTAGTGTACCTTTGTTTGGAAGTATGATCAGCTTTCTCTTTGTTTTGGCCCGACTTTAAAAATAGAACGACTGTTTTAATGAATTTGTATATATATGTAATTAAGGAAAATGATTAATGTATGACATGATGTAGTTACATCTTGTAAGTTGTGTTGCTCATATGTATAGAATTTTCAAATAAAAACGGTCTAACCCAGTGGTTCTCAACCTGTGAGTCACCACCCCTTTCAGTGTTGAACAACACTTTGACAGGGGTTGTCTAAGACCATGGGAAAATACATGCTTCTGATCTGGTGAGAAAAAAGCTATCGCAAGCATCACATTGATGTTGGCCTTTTGTGCATACTTTTGCAAAATGTAGCATTTTATTTTACTTTTGGCACCCATGATATACCATACTTCAAGACAAAAATTCATTTATTTGTCATTAGAAAAAATATTTAGCAATATATAATTACATATTTTTGTGATTAATCACTGCTTTAATTATGTTTAATTTGTCACAATGAAAATATATCCTGAATATCAGATATATACATTATGATTCATCAAAGTATCAAAATTACAATTATGAAGTAGCTACGACAATAATTTTGTGTTTGGGGGGGTCACCACAACACGAGGAACTGTATTAAAGGGTCGCGCATTAGGAAGGTTGAGAACCACTGGTGTAACCAAAGAAGCCAATTCCACCACCACTGAGTCAATTCTGACCCATAGTCATCAAACTGTCAATCTTTGCTGGAGCAGAAAGCCTCATCTTTTTTCTGTGGAGTGGCTGGAGGGTTTGAATTGCTGACCTTGTGCTTTCACCAGCCCAATATTTAACCAGTGTCATGTGGAATCCTTAAGAAAATTCTCAAAGTCCTTACACCCACTCAACACATGTGATTTGTTTGGATGGTGTATTGACAGGCTACTAAACTTGATCTTTAAATTCAGTTGACTATTTGTATCTCAGGGTTTTGCATCATTGTTACATCCAACTCCTGATGGGAAATATTTGGTGGGGGAGAGCAACTGAGTGATGAGTGCTCAAGCAATCCTTCAGAGACTGAGGGAGCACAAAGTATTCCTTATATAGCATGTGTAGTGGTTTAGGTGTTACCATTACTCTAGAGGTGATTTAAAGTACACAGGAGATGTGCATGGGTCGCATGCAAACAATATATCATTTTATGTAAGAGACTTATACCTTCAGATTTTGGTACCTGCTGGGAGTCCTGGTCCCCCTCTCCGTGTATACGGAGGGAAGACTATATTAGGAGTAGAAGAATTTAAACATAAATTTACTTTTGAGTAAATGAGCCAATAGATAGACTATAGATAACACCCCTCTCACTTGAAAAAGGAGATTAAAAAACCTGAGTAGAGCAAGTATTTATATTATTTAGCTTTGTTTTCCATCTTCCCGTGTGAGAAAGAAATGTGATTATTAATACTACATCTTTTATTAAGTTGTACTGAAACTTGTGCCAAGTATGCTCAGAATTCCATGATTTTATGGTCAATAGTTTCATATATCTGAAGGTTGTATTCAGTAGTAAACATAGTACGCACACACACATGCACACGGCTTTTTACCCGTTTGGAAACCTGGGTAGGTATGTAACTTGTTTCAGGAAAGTTTCTGGTGTGTTGATATTAAAGTCACTATGACAGGCTATCCAATCCCACAAATAGGGGATTTGTGATTAATTGCTTCACTGCCAAAGAGTTAAGCGACTCTAGCTGTGTAATTATAAATATTATTCTATCATTACTAAACATGGAGATTTAGAACTTCTGAAGTATTCTCCATTTTAAAAGTGAGCTATATATAATGAATTGAAATGAATGAATTGCCTTTGACTACATTCTATTTTGTACTATGGGTGAGATCTGATTTCAGTAAAAGAAAAGGAAAATATTTTCAAAGATCCCAATCTTTATATCATGGGACAATGTCAGTAATACTTAAAAAAAAGTAGCATTTTTTTCCCTGTGTACTTTGTAACATCATGTATGAGGATACGTAGAAAGTGTTGCCTTTAGATCATACACAAAAACATAAAAATGCCTCTGCAATTAGTGGATGATTGCAGACAAGTTCTCTTGGAAATTCACTTGTAAAATAAAACAGAACGAAACAAAACAAAACACAGTTATTCAAAACAGTGGCCTCTGATGGGACCTGCTCAGCCAGTTCAAGGCAGGGGAACTCACAGGGGTCATCTTACTAGACTTTTTTGAAGACACAATGCAGTCACAAAGCTTATTAGGAAGAAGTTTAAGAAAATTTAAAAACTTCATTGATGAGAAAAAGGTCAGAAAAATTTTGCTGTAGAATTGTTTTCCATTCTGACAATGCACCTGCACATTCTTTGAGGGTAACCAATGGCTGTCCTTGGAGGATTTCACTGGGGAGCCTTACACCATCCCCTTCCAGTCTGATTTTTCTCCTTCAAAGTTTATTCTAATTCACCAGACTCAAAGAATATTTAAAAGAATGTGGTGACGGTGTGAACCTGTTTCTTGTAATTTATGTGAACATAATTGAGTGATCTAGACCAAGTGAGCTGACTGGTCAAAAATCAGACCTGTGGATTGCCAAATTGGTTCTGCTGAGATTGGGGCTTTCCTGGATCCACAGGCTTCCTGAAAGTTGTGTCCGAGAACCTTTTCATTTTAGAGCTACATTTTATAGTTGAAAGAGAGGCCTAAGGAGGGAGGGAGTCCTTCAGCTCTAAGACCTTAATGCTGTCGTTGCTGTGCTCTTTTAGTGTACCTGCAGTTTCCACACTGCAGTGGGAACCATTGAAACAGCTGTTTTCATTCTCTGAGATGGTGTGCCACCCCACTCCACACCACCACCACCACCTCATCCCTTTCTCTTATTGTAGAGATAATCCCCCTTCCATATGTATTTCAGATATCCAATTAGTGAAGAAGTCTGGATGAGGGTCTTCAAAAATTTATGAATAATATTTCATTGTCTTTCTATTTCATTTACCACGAACTTTTTGAAGCCATTTTGTTTACTGGTTAAGCATTACTAGATATACATGAGAGAAACAAAATTGTGTCTAATCTTTGGTAAACTCTGCACAGGATCTCTTAAAGGTTTTGAAGAACAAGGATGCTACTTTGAGAATTAAGGTGTATCTGACCTAAGCCATGGCATTTTCAGTCATATCGTATACATGTGAAAGCTGGAAAATGAATAAAGGTGACCCTGGAAGAACTAATTATTCTGCTGGCAAAGAATATTGAAAGTATCTTAGGTTGCCAAGGGAACACACAAATCTATCTTGGAGGAAGCACAGCCAGAATACTCCTTCGAGGCAGCAGGGGTAGACGTCTCAGGTACTTTTTAACTCATGGCAAATTATCAGGGGATCTCCCCCACCTTCCCCTCCTGGCATCTCTACTCATTATTGGTCCTGAGGGGTTTATCAGGGTTATTCCCTGTGTTTCCAGCTCTGAGCTGTACCTGTGTACATCCTCTGGTCTTTCCGGATTTGTAAGGTAGAATTGGGATCATGATAGTGCTAGGGAGGAAGCATTAAAAAAACTAGAAGAAAGTTATGTTTCATGATGCTATGCTGCACCTTGACTGGCTCGTCTTTTCCCTGTGACCTTCCAGAAGGGGATGTTCAGTTGCCTACAGACGGATTTTGGGTCCCCAGTCTGCACTCCCCCTCATTCACAGTGATATGGTTCTTTGATGCATGATACTTGACCCTATGGACCCCTTGTGATCACACAGACTGGTGTGCTTCTTCCATGTGGGCTTTGTTGCTTCTCAGTTAGATGGCTGCTTGTTTATATTCAAGTCTTTAAGACCTCAGATGTTATATCTTTTGAGAGCTGGACACCATTAGCTTTCTTCACATTTACTTACGCACCTGCTTTGTGTTCATTGAACATGTCAGGAAGGTGAGCATCATGGAATGCCAGTTTAGTAGAACAAGGTGTTCTTGCATTGCTGGAGTTCTTGAGTTAGAGACCCAATAATGTCCATCTATGTTCACACTAAACCTATAAATATATGCACATAGATCTATTTCCCCATCATCATATATAATTATATCTACATATGTATATGCCTGTATTTAGACCTCTATTTCCTTTTACCTTCCTCTTGTGCTACTTTCATGTTCTGCATTAATTTGGATTTCAGTAATTACTCTTGGTTATATTGCCCTTGATCAAGCCGTACCAGGCCTCCTATACCACACCTTCCTCTCTATTGATTTTTGGATCACTTGTTCCCTAATCCCTGGGGTTGTTGACACGGACTTCCTTTCCCCTGCCTCCCTTTGCCAGCCCCCCTTCTTCCAATGTAGATCCCTTTGTTTTCTTCCCCAGATGGTTTATCTCACCTATCTTATCTAGATAGACCTGAAGAGATAATAATATGCATAAAAAAACCAAGACAGCAAAGCAACAAAACAACAAAAATCAAGCACAAAAAAAGAAAAAAACCTGTAAATAGTTCAGGGTCTGTTTTTTTGACCTTTAGGAGTGTTTTCCAGTCACGTCTGATGGGGTGTCACGCCCTGGCCCCACATTCTATTTTTGGTTTTCCTTAGGGACCTCGTTGCTCTATCCCCCTTGCTATTCTGTTCATGCCCTTAGTGTTTCGCCTCAGTGTGGTGGGGTCAGATTGGTCGCAATTCCCGCACTGTGTCTCCAGTGTTGTCCCCCATAGCACAATGGGTCAGTGAGGGACGTCATGTCTCCTAGTGGGGCAGGCCCTATGGTCGGTCCTCTCTGTGCTTTGGCTGCTCTGAGCCAGAATATCATCCTCAGGCCTTGGTGGACCAGGATGTGTTCCACTCTCTCCTCCTCTTCCTTCATTTGCTCCTGTGTGCTCTGATCAGACATGACCCTCTCCTAGAGCTGTATAGCTTCAGTACTGTCCTCTGAAATGAAATCTTCTGCAGAGAGGGGAGGCTGGCCCCTCAGGCCTCTCTATGATTTTAAGGAGATAAGTGTAGGGATAATGGGAAGTGACTGGGAAAATTTATGCTGTTTTATTTTTAGGGTAATGAAATATGTGAAAGTTTGTAGCGATGGTTATACAACTACAAGTCTTCCTATGCTAAAACCCACCACACATTTAAAACGATGATATAATTTCTTATTTTTTGTGTGCTAGTCCTTTTATGCCCGGTGATATAATTTCGTAAGATAAAATTCACATACCCAAAAAGCCACCCATTCTTTTTTCCACAAGTCACCCATACTTTATGTACTCTGTACTTTTGTCAGATAATAGAATTTGCATACATACTTTCCTACTTTGAGTTTTTTTGTTTTCAAAAGAAAATTTCAAAATTGACGTAGTCCTATTTATCTTTCCATTTGCCACTTAAGCTTTTGGTGTCAGGTTTAAAAACAAAGTTCCCTGATTCAAGATTTACTTCTATATTTGTTCCCTTGAGTTATGCTTTTACATTAAGGATTATGGTCCATATTGAGTTAATTTTTCCATGTGGTACAAGAAAAGGGTCACCTCTTATTCTTTTGTGGGTATCAGTTTTCCAACATTATTTGCCTCATCAGTAAATTGACCTGGCAACCTTGTTGTAAATCAGTTGATCATAAATATGTTTTAGTTCGTTGATATTTGTGCATGTTCTATTTTTCAGTTTTACCTTAAGCTACAGTAAATAAACCTATGGTTCAGATGGACTCACTTCAAGCACATTGTCAGTTACTTAAAAAAATTCTGGCCTTTGGAAGGAGAAAGATTTAAAGAGAAAGCTCACAAGGGCAACACAATGGTGCTTTCTAATCAAAACCCAAATGGAGCCCTGGTGGTGCAGTAGTTACTTGTAGGGCTGTGACTCCACAAGGTCTGAAGCTGGAAAGCTGACTCTCTACTCCTGTAAACAGTTAGTCTCAGAAAGGAACAGGGGCAGTTCAACCCTGTCCTATAATGTCATTATGAGTCAGCATTGAATCGATGGTAGTGAGTTGTTGAAGTGAAACCAGAAAACTTAACGGTTGACCACCTAGGCATTAGTGTCAGTCTTCAGACCAAGACATTGCCATTTTCATTACTTAGCAGCAACTTGGTAATTTTACCCATCCGTTTCAATGATGATTGAGGAAGACAGAATGATCATAAAATGGAACGCTGTGAACTGGAAGCCATCGAGCCAGATGAGCCGGCTTCCACAATCTAGTGACCAGCTGTCTCTCATATTTAGCATGTCTTAAATATATTTAAAACAGGCACTGATTCCAACTAATGTCATGGAAAAAATACTTGACTGTTAATTAAAAGGTTGGAGGTTTGAATCCACCCATTGATAACCTTGGAAGAAAGACTTGTTTTCAATCTGATTATGAAAAACTAGATGTAGAAAACCCTGATGATTGTCAACTGGTTTAAACTCAATATGTTAAAAAAATGCATTGTATAAAACTAGAATGAATTTTGCCCAAAATGGTAAAGAAATTGGGTAAAAGATGGTTGTTGTTAGATACCATTCAGTTTGTTCCTACTATAAGTGACCCTGTGTACAAAAGAAGAAAGCAATAACCAACCCAGCACCATCTCTGTTGTTGCTTTCTCCTCTTGTTGGAACTATTGTGTCAGTCCACCTTGTTGAGCCTTCTTTTTCTCAGCCCTCTACTTTACCAAGCATCATGATGTCTTTCTCGAGGGACTGCTGTGTCTTGGTGACATATCCAAAGCAAATGAGACAAGAGTCGTGCTACCCTCCCAAATGTATGTTTGAAGAAGTACAGGCTGAATGCTTTGTTAGTTTCTTGCAGTTCGTGGCATAGTCAGTATTCTTCACCAACACCATAATTCATAGAATCAACTTTCCAGTATTTGTCCAGCTTTCATAAGCATGTGAGGTGAATGAAAATAGTGTGACTTAGGTCAGGCACACTCAAGGTGACATCTTTACTGTTTTACACTTTAAAGAGGTACTTTGCAGCAGATTTCCCCAGTGAAAATGGGTCATCTGCTTAGCATTGGTTAGTCTGCATATTGAAAGAACTGAAATCTACTTTGTTATACTTTTCAATTCTTACAAAATTTTTCTAAAGATTATCAGGGAATGTGTCTCTTAAATGATAAGTTTTTTATCTTCCAAAGGTTAAAGCTACAAAAAATATATTAGAACTAATAAAGGAATTTATTAGTAAGATCACAGCATGCAATGTCAATGTATTAAAATGTTACTTCTTTAAACTAGCATTTCAATTAGATAATAAAATCATAAATGTAGTTCAATTATTTAAATGTATACCATCGAAGCACTGAGAACTCTTAAACTCCTCAAAGAATACATAGTAAACAATTAATTATGAATATGGTAGCTATATTTAGATTCATTGTAACTCAAATAAAAATTACTCTGTCTTTTGTGTAGAAATTGACAAGTGGACTTAAACTCTTTATGAGGATACAAAGAATCTAGCTTAGCCTAAAACAGTTTTTTAAAAGAACAAGGTTGGAGGCCTTATACAACCTTATTTTATACTTATCATAAAACTACATTAATCATGCACTAGTATAATCCTTAAAGATATACACTGACCCTTAAAAAACAGGGCACTTATGATTTTATACATATATATGAATAAATTTATATAGTGAAAAGGAACACGACAGCACATTATTGCCTATAACAGTACTGAGAGCTCAGTCTGACTCAATTTAGTGTGTCAGTTAATATACTGAAGGTCTTTCAAACTCACCTAACCACTAGCCCCAGGCTAGGGCTGCAGACAATAGGAAGATGAGGTGGTGAGGTGTATTGGAGGCCAATAGTGCAGTGTGTTGAAGCCAAGTCACAAAGGAGCCTCACTGGGTAGTGATTCAAAGTGGCTGGTTGGAGGTGTGGCATCTGTAATGATGGCCAAAAAAGGCGGAATTAGCCTGTAGGAAGCAGACATGGCAAGGTGGAGTGGGGCCATAGTGTGGAACTGCATAGCACAGCAGTGTGGTGCACTCTGGCTTGACAAGGTGGTACGGAGTGCTCCTCAGCCCACAGACAGCACAGAATGCATGATGAGGTGGGGCAGCTGGATTAAGCAAAGAACTGGGCTGACCACCATGGAGGGGGAGAGAGTGACAGGCCTCCAGAGAGCCATGTATCTCCGTCTCACCTCCAAAGAAGGTCATTAGACAGTGACCGGGTTGAATGGCTAAACGCCACCCATATCTTCTTACAGGTACCGGGTCGGCACGAAAAAACAAATTCTTGTTTTTCCACTAGAATTTAAGCAGCTGCTCTAAAGGTCAGTGAAGGAAAGGATAGTCTTTGCAAAGCATACGGTGTTCTAACAACTGGACGTTTGGTGCGGGCAGAATTTCAGGCTTTTTCTCCCACATACATAATAACCATTTCAGTTCATCATATACCTCAATTGTAAATTCTGAAAGTTTTTAATATTTAGAGAAAAATCCCTGCGACCCTGTAACCAGGCAAAAATTTCCTACTTCCAAAAAAGCATAAGTCATAAAAGAAAAATAGGACGTCATCAAAATGAAAAGCTTCAGCTTTTAAGAAGGTATCCATTAGGACCATAATGGATAGGTATATAATGTGAGTTTTTGGAGTACTGTTTTCATTTCATATTTTTCCCTCTTCCAGTGTTTTCCTGAGATAATTTAATTTGTAGCATATGCCACACCGGTCTTCAACATCGAGTCTTAATTTTTTAATGCTGGTCGAATCTTCAATCATTGTATGTTTGTCATGCAATCTATTGTGTTCCAGAAATTTTTATTTAAAGATTTATCTTTGAAGCATTTTAAAAAAGTAGTCTTAATAAAATTTGGTTTCCCTTTGTAATTGTGTTTGCTACAGTGGTATTGCCTGATAAAATATATTTTCTTAGACTGTGACTCATGACAGTACTAGAAAACCCATTGTCCTGTGCTCTGGAGCGCGGGTTGGTGGCCTTGGGTTGTGGATTGCAGCCTAATGGTCACCCAGGATGCCTTTCATTGTTCTCTAGCAATTCGTGACCAACCCAGGGTAGTAGTAGTTTGGTCGGTGGGCTCAGAATAGGGTAGACGCGTTTGCATCATAAGGGTCCTTGCTTTGCAAAACTCAGAAGAGGCCATGTGCAGCAGATGCACCCATTACCACCTTAGTTTGAGTCCAATAAGACCTACCAATCACTTCTGAAAGATGGAATTGTAAGTTCATAGATTTCTCTTTTCCTCAGCCACTGGATTTGTCAGCCTGTATTATGGCGGTAGTAATACTGTCATAATTTTCCAATTGAACTTGGTAGGTTCAATATTTCTTGTTAAAAAATGTGAGTATATTCAGTATTAGAGCATGAATTTTAATAGAAAGTTAAAGAAAAGTTTGGAAATTCTCTGAGAGCATACTGACAGTTCACAATTTCTATGAAATAAAAACAAAGTAAACCTACACATCCAAATGCCTTTGTCGTCCAGGCACTAAAGGCTGTTACTCATCTTGTCCAAGAAGCATTGCTTTAAAAAAAAAAAAATGAAATAGTACAAAAAAATCAAAACAAGGAAAAAATCACATGTGCATATATACAATTAATATGTATATGCATATCGTTTGACTTTATTTCCATGTGTTTTCATACTATCCGTTTGTATTTTCCCGAGATAATTGAATGTGTAGCATATGTCATACCAGTCTTCAATAGGTAAAGTTTTACTTTTTTTTATGCTCGTCTAATCATCATGCATTATTGTATGTTTGTAATCTTCTTTATTGAGTGACACAAAGTTTTTATTTAGAAAGATCACTTCGAAAGATAAATGGAAAGTGTCCCCGATAAAAGTATTAAAATTGAAAAAAGAAAAACAAAGTGAACATAGTAACAATAAAGTTTTTTTTTTCATTTTTAATTGTGTATATCTTAGTGCTATTCCCTGATGGAATTTTTTTCAGATTGTGTCTGTTGATGGAAATAGAAAGCCCATCCATGTGTATAGTCATTAGTGTTGATGAGAAAAGGTATTTATGATGAAGGAGTTGGTCTTTTAAAATTCTATTATATGATCTGTCAGGGGAAGCCAGCCCCTAACACATCTCTACGGGTCTGGGAGGTGCAATTGTACAGCGATAATAATGCAAGATCATAGTAAAGTTATAGAGAGCATGAGAGATAGAAATATTGAAATGGAATCAGACACAATTCATGTAGCGTGCTCACCTCAGCCCCGCTTGGTGGGCAAGAGCTTTAATGTTAGCCCAGGCTTCAATCTTCTCTGGGGATATGCAAGCCCCCTAATTACAGGTGAGGGCATTCATCACAGGAAGGTAATACAGTAATGACAGGAGGTAGTCTAGGGAAATACACATAATAGGAAGAGGAGGGATTCGGGGTATATATGTGACAAGATGGGCAGATCCTAGATTTAGTGTCAGCTTAACCTTGGTCATCCTTGGATGGGTTTGACCTCTCTGGTGTCTCCTACAAGGAAACAGAAAACTACTATCTTTATCAGAAGGGAGTGGACCCTACTTGTTGTGAGATAAACAGTGGTGTCTGCTTTAGATGGCTGATAGCTCTTAGGGAGAATGACCCCTGATCTCCTGATGACCTCCAAGTGTATATTCACAAGCAGCAAAGTTTGGCATACATTTGGGGGAGTCAGCTTTGGAGAAATCCTTCTGTTTCCCACAATGTCCAACTTTCTTTCTACCAGGTCTTATTTTTCAACAACTCTTCCTTTTAGTTTCTAAGTTTTTAATTTTTTAAATTAAATAATTTTATTGTGTGCTTGTCCAACTCTTATCACAATCCACACATACATCTAGAGTGTCATGCACTTTTATACATTTGTTTCTCTCATCAGTCTCAAAACATTTTTTCTCTACTTGAATCCCTGGTATCCGCGCCTCATTTTTCCTCCCTCCCCCCTCCCCTTGTTAATTTATAAAAAATTATTATTTTGTCATATCTTACACTCTCCAACATGTCTCTTCACCCACTTCTCCGCTGTCCATCCCCCAGGGAGGAGGTTATTTGTAGATGCTGGTAATCTGTTCCCCCTTTCTCCCTCACCTTCTCTACCCTCGTGGTATCGCCAATCTCACCACTGGTCCTGAGGGGTTCATCTGTCCTCGATTTCCTGTGTTGCCTGTTCCTATCTGTACCAGTGTACATCCTCTGGTCCAGCTGGATTTGTAAGGTAGAATTGGGATTATGATAGTGGTGGGGAGGAAGCATTCAAGAACTAGAGGAAAGTTGTATGTTTCATCATACATGTCCAATTTCCCACAGATGGGTTCTGGGTCCCCACTTGATTTTTTTGGTTTTTGATACCTGATCCCTTCAATGCCTCGTGCTCTCACAGGCTGGTGCGCTTCTTCCATGTGGACTTTGTTGTTTCTCAGATGTCCACTTGTTCATTCTGACATAAACTTTTTGGTATAAATCGTTTAAACTTACACTTTAGCCGCATATCATACCATCACTACCGCCATCTTATCGTACTCAGAATAGGAGGACAATTGTAGAGCTTTCTCACAGGGACCCTCAACCCCACCCCCACTTCCTGGCCAGCACTGCCAGGAGGTTCCTTTGGAGCGCACTAGGACAGGACGCCCCTCAAGTGAGATGGGTGCTGTGTGCACGGCGTGGTCGGTCCGGTTGCACTACCAATCACTAGGTCAGCCCGTTGGAAACCACCCATCAACACCCTTGTCGTTGCGCCCACTCAGAAACCTACAAGGGCAGTTGGTTGGTTGGTCCTCCCCCTCCTCTGCTTCCTACCCATACGTAGGTCCGGTCAGGAGGTGGTGATAGGTGGTGATAACTGGGCACCAACCTGGTCTGTCTTTTTCCTGTTCCTGCAGGGATCTGCCAGAAGTGCGGTGGATGGCACTTGGCTGTCGGATAGAGCGTCCGGAAGCGGGACACCGGAGGCGCGTGCACGGAGGGTGGCAGCAGCCATTGTGGTGGCGATTCCTGTCCGGGACAAGCAGCGGTGATGGCAGCGGCGGCGGCAGCATCTGTGGTGAGTGTTCTGGGTCAGGCGGCGGCGGTAGATGATGGCGGTGTTTGACCTGGTCGAAGTTAGGCGACTGTCCTGCCAAGGACGCGCCATTGCCGGCTAGTGATGCACACTCGTCCCGCCACTACCACCCAGCATTCAGTTTCACTTTCTCTCCTGAGCTCTGTTGCCAACGCGATGGGACAAGAGGGCCCTGTGTCGCTGGCCAGAGTTTCAGGATGCCGGCAGCGTTGCCTCAGTCCTCCAGTTGGTGGCCCGAGGTTGTGCCTGCAGCCTTACGGGTTGGTGGGCTTCACTGCCGGTGTCCATCAGGCTTGGTGGACCAGCACAGGGCGCTCTCCCGCTGCTACCTCGCGGACCAGAGCGGTCCCCAAGGAGGCGTCATGAAAAAATAAAAGTTGGCGTGTTGGGAGCGTTGGTCTGCGCGAACTCCTCTGGTCTTGGTGTCACCTCTACCTCTCTGGGCGTGGGCGGAGTCCCAACTGCCTGAAGCTGTGCTTGAATTTTTCCAAGAACCCACTTGGTGCCTGGGAACAGCCCTGGTGGCTCTCATATGGCTAGAAATTCGGTGTTTACTACCTGGGTCTGAACACGGCCGCATCTCGTTGAGGCCCGCCCAGCTCTATTGCAGGCGGTAATTGAGAGTGTTTCTCAAGTCCCAACTTTGGGTCCTGGGACCTGCCTTGGTGGCTCGTGGTCACCCGGCGAGTGGCAGTTTGCTCCTAGGCGACTCCTTGAGTGCGACGCTCCTCAGGTGGGGCCTGAGATAAATGATTCCACATAGGTCGCCAGCCCCACAGATATGTGGGACCCTCCAGTGTGCAGCGCCTGCTTGGTGGGATGTTGGCCAGTGTCCCCGGACCTCTGGGAGTGAATGCTATGGGGTCTCCTGGCTTGCCTTTGGCTGAAACGTGGTTCCTGGCGTGGTATTTCTTTTGCTGAAATTGATCACTTTGGGTCACCGTATGGATGCTGACACGCTCATCATCAGTGACCGTCGTTGAAGATGTTGGTTTGATGTTCTGGATGTGCGTTGGTTCCCTGGGTCGCTCTTTGGTTACCGACGGCCCCTTGGTGCGATCCCTTCGGTTCCCGTGTGAGTCACCTGCTTTGAGACCTGTGCGCTGGTTTTTACGAGTCCAGTTGTGTTCGGTCCTTTGGTGCCTCCTCCAGCCTCCAGTGCCCAGAGGGGGCGGGATCCACAGAGGTTGGGGGTTTGGGTCTTCTGTGCTCCCCGCGTTCTCTCCCCACTGCAGGCATCCCTGGCAGCTGTGCCACGCTTAGCGGAGCGCCTTCCAAGCTCCTTGGACTGTGTCTCTGGTGTCAGGCACTCTACATGTCCTTTTGGCAGCCATTCTTCCTTAGCCCTGGGTGGGTCAGGTGAGGCAGAAACCTGTTCGCTTTCCTTCCTGACCTCACCCAGCACCTGACGGATTTTTTCCCCTCTTTTGCTCTCCTTGGGTGACTTTACTTGAACACCCCATCGAGGTGCCGTCAGCGTATGGGATTTCTCCTCTGGCTCTGTCCGTGGGCCCCTAGACTCTTCCCGCTATCCGCTTTTTGGTTTCGTGGGGAGGGCAGTGTTGCGGAATTCGGTTCTGGCTCTCAGGAGCACCCCTCTTGGCTCACGGCGTGGCTCCCGGGAGTGTGCGTCTGTGATCCCAATCTACCATCTGCGCTCGTTTTCTTGGCACTGGGTCTTCCACGTGGTGGGGATGGTGTGCCCCTCCTGCCACATGTGCACCTGCTCAGGTATGCACGGGGTTGTGTCTGTATTGTCCCTTTGCCTTTGCCCCTGGAGCTCACCAGGTTGTCCCCTCAGGTGCCAGATGCCTAGCCATGTTGTCGCTCGTTTTAGTTGTGCTTGTGTTTGTCTTTGGGTTTAGGGTTGTGTTCTGGGTTACTGTCGTGAGTTAAGGGTTGTGGTTGTTAGTTTTGGGGTTGGGGTTTGTGGTTTCCGTTGAGCTTGTCTTTGTCTTTAGTTTTAGGGTTGTGTTGTGTGAAACTGTTAGGGTTGTGGTTTTTTTGTTTCGGTTGTTTTTGGTTGTGCTTTTGTTTGTCCTTATGTTTAGGGTTGTGCTTAAGGTTCCTGTTGTGTGTTAGGGGTTTGGTTTTGTTAGGTTTGTGGTTTTCGTTGTTTTGGTTGTAATTTGATTGTGCTTGTGTTTGGCTTTATATTTAGTGTGTTGTGCGTTACTGTTGAAGGTTAGGGGTTGGTGCTGTCAGATTTGTGCTTGGGGTTTGTGGTTTTAATTGTGCTTCTGTTAGTCTTAAGGTTTAGGGTTGTCTTTTGGGTTACTGTTGTGGGATATGGGTTGAGGTTGTTAGGTTTGGGGTTGGGGTTTAGGGTTTATGTTTAGTGTTATGGTGATGTGGGTTATGGAATGGGGTTGTTAGTGTTTTAGGTTTAGCATTTAGATTTAGTGTGGTTATGGTCAGGTGGGTTATGAGATGGTGTTGTTAGGTTCTGGGTAAAGGGGGTTTGGGGTTTAGGGAGTTTCGGGTTATGGGTTTTGGTGTTGGGTGTTAGGGTTTAGGGTTTGACTGTTGGGGTAGGGTTTAGGGTTGGGGTTGGGTTTAGGGGTCAGGGGTTAGGGGTTGGGGTTAAGGTTTAGGGTTGGGGTTGGGTTTAGGAGTTAGGGTTAGGGTCGAGGTCAGGCTCAGGGTCTAGGTCGGGGTCGGGGTCAGGGGCCAGGGCCAGGGTCAGAGTCAGGGTAAGGGGTCGGGGGTGGGGTTAGGGGTAGGGTTAGGGGTTAGGGGTTAAGGTTGGGGTTGGGGCTAGGGGCTCGGGGTTCGGGGTTCAGGGTTAGGGTTTAGGGTTTAGTGTCGGGGTCGGGGTCAGGGTCAGGGATAGGGTTTGGGTTTGGGTTAGGGAAAATTGATGTGTGACTTGACAGGGCCACTAGTAAGCCAGCATATATAAAAGACTTACTCCCTCCCCCAACAGAATGGGTTCTTTTCCCCAAGATTTCAGGAAACATGCCATGACCAGGAAAGACAACCAGTGCAAGTTCCTAAAGCCACCAAAGTGGAGGCCCTCCCTCCCCTCCCCTTCCCATCCCCGTCGTCTTTATCCCACTTTTCAAGACGACTCAGGAGCAGGAGAGCTGGCTTAAGACCCTTTGTGACCGCTGCCTGCCTATCAGTTCATGGGGGGCCAAAGAGAGAGAAATACCACCCCTTTTAAAGTCACCCCCCAACACGTGCACTAGGGCTGGCATGTCCTCTCCACCCCCCAAGAAGGATCACTGGGCAGCAGCATTCTCTGCTTAAGGCAAGCAGCCCCAACACCTGGGGAAACCCCCCGAGTCCCTCTTTGGGTCTATGTCCCCTTTTATCCCTGGGATTGCATAATTGGAATAAACAAAACCCCCTGTCTGAGAAACCACAAGGTCTGATTTCTTTGCTAGACTAGCTTTTCCACATGCATCAGCCCACCTCAGACAAGTGCCAGCCACTTCTCCAGGTGCTGTTCACAACTTAGGAACGGGAGCCCTTCCAGAGAGAGTCCCAGAAAGCAGTCAATAGACCTGATGGTCAGCCAGCGGGCACATCCCAGTGGAGAGAAACTCTTTTTACCACTCCACGAATAATGTGGGACCCAAACTCCCTGTAAGGCCCCGAAGGCTTAGCCAGGTATCACCAGTTTCTCTTGCAGGGCCTCCGTGGGACAGCTAGGAAACCTATGCATTTATCTAAGGTCAGTGAGACTTTTCAGGCACCTACAAGAGAATGTCTGCCTGCCTGCCTGCCTGCCTGCCTGCCTTTTTAGAGTGGCTGACGGAAGCCTGCGTTCTTTGTACCCCCAAGGACCCAGAGGCCCCCGAAGGGCCTGCTAGTTAACCTACATAGTCCAAGTGCCCGCTAGGTAACCTGCATAGTGCAAGTGTCCGCTAGTTAACCTACATAGTCAAAGTGACTGCTAGGTAACCTAGATAGTCCAAGTGCCCGTTCGGTAACCTAGATAGTCCAAGTGCCCGTTCGGTAACCTAGATAGTCCAAGTGCCCTTTAGGGAACCTAGATAGTCCAAGTGCCCGCTAGGGAACCTACATAGTCCAATTGCCCGCTCTGGAACATACATTGTCCAAGTGCCCGTTAGTTAACCTAGATAATCCAAGTGCCCGCTAGTTAACCTAGATAGTCCAAGTGCCCGCTAGTTAACCAGGATCATCAAAGTGCCCTCTAGGCCTGCTAGTTAACCTAGATAGTCCAAGTGCCGGCTAGTTAACCTAGATAGTCCAAGTGCCCGCTAGGTAACCTAGACAGTCCAAGTGACCACTAGGTTACCTACATAGTCCAAGTGCCCGTTCGTTAACCTACATAGTCCAAGAGCCCGCTAGGTAACGTAGATAGCCCAAGTGCCCGCTAGGGAAGGTACATAGTCCAAGTGCCCGTAGGTAACCTAGATAGTCCAAGTGTCCGCTAGTTAACCTACATAGTCCAAGGGCCCTTTCGTTAACCTAGATAGTCCAAGTGCCCGCTAGGTAACCTAGACAGTCCAAGTGCCCGCTAGGTTACCTACATAGTCCAAGTGCACGTTCGTTAACCTAGATAGTCCAAGTGCCGGCTAGTTAACTTAAATCGTCCAAGTGTCCGCTAGGTAACCTACATAGTCCATGTGACTGCTAGGTAACGTAGATAGTCCAAGTGCCTGATAGTTAACCTACATAGTCCAAGTGTCCGTTCGTTAACCTAGATAGTCCAAGTGCCCATTAGGTAACCTACATAGTCAAGTGCCCGCTCGGTAACCTGGATAGTCCAAGTGCCCGCTAGTTAACCTACATAGTCCAAATGCCTTCTAGGGAGCCTACATAGTCCACGTGACCGCTAGGGAACCTACATAGTCCAAGTGCCCCTTAGGGAAACTACATAGTCCAAGTGCCCGCTAGGTAACCTACATAGTCCAAATGCCCGCAAGGAAACCTACATAGTCTAAATGCCCGCTAGGCAACCTACATAATCCAAGTGCCCGCTCTGGAACATACATAGTCCAAGTGCCCGTTAGCTAACCTAGATAGTCCAAGGGCCCTCTAGTTGACCTACATAGTTCAAGTGCCAGCTAGGTAACCTAGATAGTACAAGTGCCCGCTAGGGAACCTAGATAGTCCAAGTGCCTGTTAGCTAACCTAGATAGTCCAATTGGCGACTAGGTAACCTACATAGTCCAAGTGCCCTTTCGTTAACCTAGTTAATCAAAGTGCCCGCTGGGTAACCTAGACAGGCCAAGTGCCCGCTAGGTAACCTACATAGTCCAAATGCCCGCTAGTTAACCTACATAGTCCAAGTGCCCTTTAGGTAACCTAGATAGTCCAAGTGCCCGCTATTAACCTACGTAGTCCAAGTGCCAGCTAGGTAACCTAGATAGTGAAAGTGCCCGTTAGGTAACCTAGATAGTCCAAGCGCCTGCTAGGTAACCTACATTGTCCAAGTTCCCGCTAGGTAACCTAGAAAGTCCAAGTGCCCGCGAGGGAACGTACATAGTCCAAGTGCCCGCGAGGGATCGTACATAGTCCAAGTGCCCGCAAGTTAACCTAGATAGGTCAAGTGCCCGCTAGGTAACCAAAGTAGTCCAAATGTCCGATAGGGATCCTACATAGTCCAAGTGTCCGCTGGGTAACCTACATAGTTCAAGTGCCCGTTCGTTAACCTAGATAGTCCAAGTGCCCGCTAGGTAACCTAGACTGTCCAAGTGCCCGCTAGGTTACCTACATAGTCCAAGTGCCCGTTCGTTAACCTAGATAGTCCAAGTGCCCGCTAGTTAAACTACATAGTCCAAGTGCCCGCTATTTAACCTAGATCGTCCAAGTGTCCGCTAGTTAACATACGTAGTCCAAGTGCCCGTTAGGTAACCTAGATAATCCAAGTGGCCGCTAGGTAACCCACATAGTCCAAGTGCTCGCTAGTTAACCTAGAGAGTCCAAATGACCGTTAGCTAACCTATATAGTCCAAGTGCCCGCTAGAAAACCTACATAGTCCAAGTGCCCATTCGTTAACCTAGATAGTCCAAGTGCCCGCTAGGTAACCTACATAGTCCAAGTGCCCATTCGCTTACCTAGATAGTCCAAGTGCCCGCTAGGGAATGTACATAGTCCAAGTGTCCGCTAGGTAACATAGATAATCCAAGTGCCCGCTAGTTCACCTACATAGTCCAATTGCCAGCTATGTAACCTACATAGTCCAAGTGCCAGCTGGTTAACCTAGATAGTCCAAGTGCCTGATAGGGAACCTACATAGTCCAAGTGCCCTCTAGGGAACATACATAGTCCAAGTGCCCTCTAGATAACCTAGATAGTCCAAGTGCCCGTTAGTTAACCTAGATATTCCAAGTGCCCGCTAGGGAACGTACATAGTCCAAGTGCCTGCTAGGTAACCTAGATAGTCCAAGTGCCTGCTAGGAAACGTACATAGTCGAAGTACCAGCTAGGTAACCTAGATAGTCCAAGTGCCCGCTAGTTAACCTACATAGTCCAAGTGCCCGCTCGGTAACCTAGACTGTCCAAGGGCCCGCAAGTTAGCCTACATAGTCAAAGTGCCCGCTAGGTTACCTAGATAGTCCAAGTGCCCGCTAGGTAACCTACATAATCCAAGTGCCCGCTAGGTAACCTACATAGTCCAAGTGCCTCATAGGGAACATACGTAGTCCAAGTGCCCACTAGGGAACCTTCATTGTCCAAGTGCCTGCTAGGGAACGTACATAGTCCAAGTGGCCACTTGGTAACCTAGATAGTCCAAGTGCCCGCGAGGGAACGTACATAGTCCAAGTGCCCGCGAGGGAACGTACATAGTCCAAGTGCCCGCAAGTTAACCTAGATAGGTCAAGTGCCCGTTAGGTAACCAAAGTAGTCCAAATGTCCGATAGGGATCCTACATAGTCCAAGTGCCCGCTGGGTAACCTACATAGTTCAAGTGCCCGTTCGTTAACCTAGATAGTCCAAGTGCCCGCTAGGTAACCTAGACTGTCCAAGTGCCCGCTAGGTTACCTACATAGTCCAAATGCCCGTTCGTTAACCTAGATAGTCCAAGTGTCCGCTGGGAAACCTACATAGTCCAAGGGCCCGCTAGGTAACATAGATAGTCAAAGTGCCCGTTAGGTAACCTAGATAGTCCAAGTGCCCGCTAGGTAACTTACATTGTCCAAGTTCCCGCTAGGTAACCTAGATAGTCCAAGTGCCCGTTACCTAACCTAGATAGTCCAAGTGCCCACTAAGCAACCTACATAGTACAAGGGCCCCCTAGTTGACCTAGATAGTCCAAATGCCCGCTAGGGAACCTAAATAGTCCAAGTGCCGCTAGGTAACCTAGATAGTCCAAGTGCCCTCTAGTTAACCTAGATCGACCAAGTGCCCGCTAGTTAACATACAGAGTCCAAGGGCCCGCTAGTTAACCTACATTGTCCAATGTCCGCTAGTTAACCTAGATAGTCCAAGTGCTCGCTAGATAACCTACATAGTACAAGGGCCCGCTAGTTGACCTAGATAGTCCAAGTGCCCGCTAGTTAACCTAGATAGTCCAAGTGCCCGCTAGGCAACCTACATAGTCCAAGATCCCGTTCGTTAACCTAGAAGTCCAAGTGCCCGCTAGGTTACCTGCATATTCCAAGTGCCCGCTAGTTAACCTAGATAGTCCAAGTGCCTGCTAGGGATCCTTGATAATACAACTGCCTGCTAGGTAACCTAGATAGTTCAAGTACCCGCTAGGTAACCTAGACCGTCCAAGGGCCCCCTAGTTAGCCTACATACTCCAAGTGCCCGCTAGGTAACCTACATAATCTAAGTGCCCGTTAGCTAACCTAGATAGTCCAAGGGCCTGCTAGTTGACCTACATAGTCCAAATGCCAGCTAGGTAACCTAGACTGTCCAAGTGCCTGCTAGGTTACCTACATAGTCTAAGTGCCCGTTCGTTAACCTAGATAGTCCAAGTGCCCGCTAGGAAACCTACATAGTCCAAGGGCCCGCTTGGGAACCTAGATAGTCCAAGTGCCCGCTAGGTAACTTACATAGTCCAAGTGCCCTCTAGGTAACCTATATAGTCCAAATGCCCGCTAGGGAACCTACATAGTCCAAGCGCCCGCTACTTAACCTAGATAGTCCAAGTGCCGCTATTAATCTACATAGTCCAAGGGTCCGCTAGTTACCCTACATAGTCCAAGTACCCGCTAAGAAACCTAGATATTCCAAGTGCATGCTAGTTAACCTAGATAGTCCAAGAGCCCTCTAGTTAAACTAGATCGTCCAAGTGCCCGCTAAGAAACCTAGATAGTCCAAGTGCCCGTTACCTAACCTAGATAGTCCAATTGCCCGCTATGCAACATACATAGTACAAGTGCCCGTTCGTTAACCTAGAAGTCCAAGTGCCCGCTAGGTTACCTAGATAGTTCAAGTACCCGCTAGGTAACCTAGACCGTCCAAGGGCCCCCTAGTTAGCCTACATACTCCAAGTGCCCGCTAGGTTACCTACATAATCTAAGTGCCCGTTAGCTAACCTAGATAGTCCAAGGGCCCGCTTGTTGACCTACATAGTCCAAATGCCAGCTAGGTAACCTAGACTGTCCAAGTGCCCGCTAGGTTACCTACATAGTCCAAGGGCCCGCTTGGTAACCTAGATAGTCCAAGTGCCCGCTAGGTAACCTACATAGTCCAAGTGCCCTCTAGGTAACCTATATAGTCCAAATGCCCGCTAGGGAACCTACATAGTCCAAGCGCCCGCTACTTAACCTAGATAGTCCAAGTGCCGCTATTAATCTACATAGTCCAAGGGTCCGCTAGTTACCCTACATAGTCCAAGTACCCGCTAAGAAACCTAGATATTCCAAGTGCATGCTAGTTAACCTAGATAGTCCAAGAGCCCTCTAGTTAAACTAGATCATCCAAGTGCCCGCTAAGAAACATAGATAGTCCAAGTGCCCGTTACCTAACCTAGATAGTCCAATTGCCCGCTATGCAACATACATAGTACAAGTGCCCGTTCGTTAACCTAGAAGTCCAAGTGCCCGCTAGGTTACCTACATATACCAAATGCCCATTCGGTAACCTAGATAGTGTAAGTGCCCGGTAGTTAACCTACATAGTCCAAGTGCCCGCTAGGTAACCTAGATATTCCAAGGGCCCGCTAGTTAACCTACATAGTCCAACTGCCCGGTAGTTAACTTACATAGTTCAAGTGTCCGTAGGGAACATACAGAGTCCAAGTGCCCGCTAGGGAACCTACATAGTCCAAGTGCCTGCTAGGGAATCTACATAGTCGAAGGGCCCGCTAGTTAATGTAGATATTCCAAGTGCCACTAGTTAATCTACATAGTTCAAGGGCCCGCTAGTTAACCTACATAATCCAAGTACCCGCTAGTTAACCTAGATCGTCCAAATGTCCGCTAATTAACCTACATAGTACAAGTGCCCGGTAGGGAACCTAGATAGTCTAAGTGCCCGCTCTGGAACCTACATAGTCCAAGTGACTGCTAGGGAACCTACATAGTCCAAGTGCCCACTCTGGAACATACATAGTCCAAGTGCCGCTAGTTAATCTACACAGTCCAAGGGCCCGCTAGTTAACCTACATAGTCCAAGTACCCGCTAGGTAACCTAGATCGTCCCAGTGCCCGCTAGGTTACCTACATATACCAAATGCCCATTCGGTAGCCTAGATAGTGCAAGTGCCCGGTAGTTAACCTACATAGTCCAAGTGCCCGCTAGGTAACCTAGATATTCCAAGGGCCCGCTAGTTAACCTACATAGTCCAACTGCCCGGTAGTTAACTTACATAGTTCAAGTGTCCGTAGGGAACATACAGAGTCCAAGTGCCCGCTAGGGAACCTCCATAGTCCAAGTGCCTGCTAGGGAATCTACATAGTCGAAGGGCCCGCTAATTAATGTAGATAGTCCAAGTGCCACTAGTTAATCTACATAGTTCAAGGGCCCGCTAGTTAACCTACATAATCCAAGTACCCGCTAGTTAACCTAGATCGTCCAAATGTCCGCTAATTAACCTACATAGTACAAGTGCCCGCTAGGGAACCTAGATAGTCTAAGTGCCCGCTCTGGAACCTACATAGTCCAAGTGACTGCTAGGGAACCTACATAGTCCAAGTGCCCACTCTGGAACATACATAGTCCAAGTGCCGCTAGTTAATCTACACAGTCCAAGGGCCCGCTAGTTAACCTACATAGTCCAAGTACCCGCTAGTTAACCTAGATCGTCCAAGTGCCCACTAGGTAACCTACATAGTCCACGGGCCCGCTAGTTAACCTACATCGTCCAAGGGCCCGCTAGTTAACCTAGATAGTCCAAGTGCCAGCTAGTTAACCTACATAGTCCAAGTGCCCGCTAGGTAACCTAGACATTTCAAGTGACCACTAGGTTACCTACATAGTCCAAATGCCCGTTCGTTAACCTACATAGTCCAAGTGCCCGCTAGGTAACCAATATAGTCCAAATGCCCGCTAGGGGCCCTAATAGTCCATATGCCCGCTAGTTAACCTAGATAGTCCAGTTGCCCGCTAGTTAACCTACATAGTCCAAGTTCCCGCTAGGGAACTTACATAGTCCAAGGGCCCGCTAGGGGACCTACACAGTCCAAGTGCCCGTTAGTTAACCTAGGTAGTCCATGTGCCCGCTAGGTAACCTAGATAGTCCAACAGCCAGCTAGGTAACCTACATACTCCAAGAACCCGCTATAACGTAGATAGTTCAAGTGCCAGCTAGGTAACCTAGATAGTCCATGTGCCTAGGGAACCTACAAAGTCTAAGTGCCCGCTAAGGAATCTATATAGTCCAAATGCCCGCTAGGGAGCCTACATAATCCAAATGCCCGCTAGGGAATCTACATAGCCCAAGGGCCCGCTAGTTAACGTAGATAGTCCAAGTGCCGCTAGTTAATCTACATAGTCCAAGGGCCCGCTAGTTAACCTACATAGTCCAAGTACCCGCTAAGAAACCTAGATAGTCCAAGTGCACGCTAGTTAACCTAGATAGTCCATGTGCCCTCTAGTTAACCTAGATCGTCCAAGTGTCCGCTAAGAAACCTAGATAGTTCAAGTGCCCATTACCTAACCTAGATAGTCTAATTGCCCGCTATGCAACATACATAGTCCAAGTGCCCGTTCGTTAACCTAGAAGTCCATGTGCCCGCTAGGTAACCTAGACTCTCCAAGTGCCCGCTAGGTTACCTACATAGTCCAAATGCCCGTTCGGAAACCTAGATAGTGCAAGTGCCCGGTAGTTAACCTACATAGTCCAAGTGCCCGCTAGGTAACCTAGATAGTCCAAGGGCCCGCTATTTAACCTACATAGTCCAAGTGCCCGGTAGTTAATTTACCTAGTTCAAGTGTCCGTAGGGAACATACAGAGTCCAAGTGCCCGCTAGGGAACCTACATAGTCCAAGTGCACGTTAGTTAACCTAGATAGTCCAAGTGTCCGCTAGGGAACGTACATAGTCCAAGTGCCCGCTAGGTAACCTAGATAGTCCAAGTGCGCGCTAGGGTATGTACATAGTCCAAGTGCCTGCTAGGAAACCTAGATAGTCCAAGAGCCCGCTAGTTAACCTAAATAGTCCAAGGGCCCGCTAGTTAACCTACATAGTCCAAGGTTTACTAGTTAACCTAGGTAGTCAAAGTGCCCACTAGGTAACTTAGACAGTCCAAGTGCCCGTTAGGTTACCTACATAGTCCAAGTGCCCGTTCGTTAACCTAGATAGTCCAAGTGCCCGCTAGGTAACCTACATAGTCCAAGGGCCCGCTAGGTAACCTAGAGAGTCCAAGTGCCCGCTAGGTAACCTAGATAGTCCAAGTGCCCACTAGTTAACCTAGATAGTCCAAGTGCCTGCTAGGTAACCTACATTGTCCAAGTTCCCACTAGGTAACCCAGATAGTCCAAGTGCCCGTTACCTAACCTAGATTGTCCAAGTGCCCGCTAGGCAACATACATATTCCAAGTGCCCGTTCGTTAACCTAGAAGTCCAAGTGCACGCTATGTAACCTAGACAGTCCAAGTGCCCGCTAGGTTACCTGCATAGTCCAAGTGCCCGTTCGTTAACCTAGATAATCCAAGTGCCCGCTAGGGAACCTATATAGTCCAAGTGCTATCTAGGTAACCTAGATAGTCCAAGGGTCCGCTAGTTAACCTAGATAGTCCAAGGGCTCGCTTGTTAACTTTGATAGTCCAAGTGCCCGTTAGTTAACCTAGATCGTCCAAGTGCCCGCTAGTTAACCTAGATCGTCCAAGTGTCCTCTGTTTAACCTACATAGTCCAAGTGCCCGCTAGGTGACCTACACAGTGCAAGTGTCTGCTAGGTAACCTACATAGTCCAAGTGCCCGCTAGTTAACGTAGATAGCCCAAGTGCCCGCTAGGGAAGGTATATAGTCCAAGTGCCCGCTAGGTAACCTAGAGAGTGCAAGTGCCCGCTAGTTAACCTACATAGTCCAAGTGCCTGCTAGGTAACCTAGATAGTCCAAGGGCCTGCTAGTTAACCTACATAGTCCAAGTGCCCGCTAGGTAACCTACATAGTGCAAGTGTCCACTAGTTAACCTACATAGTCAAAGGGCCCGCTAGTTAACCAAGATAGTCTAAGTGCCAGCTAGGTAAACTACATAGTGCAAGTTTCCGCTAGTTAACCTAGATCGTCCAATTGGCCGCTAGTTAACCTACATAGTCCAAGTTCCCGCTAGGTCACCTAGATAGTCCAAGTGCCCGTTCGGTAACCTAGATAGTCCAAGTGCCCACTAGGGAACCTACATAGTCCAATTGCCCGCTCAGGAACATACATAGTCCAAGTGCCCGCTAGTTAACGTAGATAGTCCAAGTGCCCGCTAGTTAACCTAGATAGTCCAAGTGCCCGCTAGTTAACCTAGATAGTCCAAGTGCCTTCTAGGGAGCCTACATAGTCCATGTGACCGCTTGGGAACCTACATAGTCCAAGTGCCCGTTAGGGAACCTACATAGTCCAAGTGCCCTCTAGGTAACCTACATAGTCCAAATGCCCGCAAGGAAACCTACATAATCTAAATGCCCGCTAGGCAACCTACATAATCCAAGTGCCCGCTCTGGAACATACATAGTTCAAGTGCCCGTTAGCTCACCTAGATAGTCCAAGGGCTCGCTAGTTGACCTACATAGTCCAAGTGCCAGCTAGGTAACCTAGATAGTGCAAGTGCCCGCTAGGGAAACTAGATAGTACAAGTGCCCGCTAGGGAACCTAGATAGTCCAAGTGCCTGTTAGCTAACCTAGATAGTCCAAGTGCCCGTTCGTTAACCTAGATAATCCAAGTGCCCGCTAGGTAACCTAGAGAGTCCAAGTGCCCGCTAGGTAACCTAGAGGGTCCAAGTGCCCGCTAGGTAACCTACATAGTCCAAATGCCCGCTAGTTAACCTACATAGTCCAAGTGCCCGTTAGGTAACCTAGATAGTCCAAATGCCCGCTAGGGAACCCACATAGTCCAAGTGCCCGCTAGGGAACTTACATAGTCCAAGGGCCGCTAGGGAACCTACATAGTCCAAGTGTCCGTTAGTTAACCTAGATAGTCCAAGTGCCCGCTAGGTAACCTAGATAGTCCAACAGCCCGGTAGGTAACCTACATACTCCAAGAACCTGGTAGGTAACGTAGATACTTCAAGTGCCAGCTAGGTAACCTAGATAGTCCAAGTGCCCGCTAGGTAACCTACAAATTCTAAGTGCCCGCTAAGGAATCTATATAGTCCAAATGCCCGCTAGGGAGCCTACATAATCCAAATGCCCGCTAGGTAACCTACATATTCCAAATGCCCTCTAGTTAACCCACATAGTCCAAGTGCCCGCTAGGGAACTTACATAGTCCAAGGTCCCGCTTGGAAACCTACATAGTCCAAGAACCTGCTAGGCTACGTAGATAGTCCAAGTGCCCGCTAGGTAACCTACAAAGTCCAAGTGCCCGCTGGGTTATCTATATAGTCCAAATGCCCGCTAGGGAACCTACATAGTCCAAGTGCCCGCTAGGTAACCTAGATAGTCCAAGTGCCCTCTAGTCCAAGTGCCCTCTAGTTAACCTAGATCGTCCAAGTGCCCGCTAGTTAACCTACATAGTCCAAGGGCCCGTTAGTTAACCTACATAGAACAAGGTCTGCTAGTTAACCAAGATAGTCCAAGTGCTCGCTAGTTAACCTACATAGTACAAGGGCCTGCTAGTTGACTTAGATAGTCCAAGTGCCCGCAAGTTAACCTAGATAGGTCAAGTTCCCTCTAGGTAACCAAAGCAGTCCAAATGTCCGATAGGGATCCTATATAGTCCAAGTGCCTGCTAGGTAACTTAGATAGTCCAAGTGCCCGCTAGTTAACCTAGATAGTCCAAGTGCCCGTAGGTAACCACCCACTGGCCTGTGATTTTCCTCATTCAACATCATTGCATGTGTTGCTTGAGTCTGAAGAGGAATTTATAGACTGGTATTGGATCTCTTGCTTACTCCATGATAAAAACTTCTTCCCTGGCCTTTAAAATATTGATGGTGGTGGGTTAGGAAAAAAAAATGATGGTGGTGCTTTTTATTTGTCTTTATATATTATTGTGTTATCCATATAATTTTATTTTTTGTTATTATTTCTGTTGGATTTACCAGTTGAAGCACAAGAGTGGATAAATATAGTTAACTGATGAAAGGGTTTCTAGGAGATATAGGGGTGGGTGAGCAGGGATTGGGGAGGGTGAGGCTATTTCGGGAGTAAACAATGAAGGTGGGAGGGGGAGTGAGTACTAGGACTCAAGGTGATTACACAACTCAATTTAAAGATGATTTAACCATGGGAGTGGGGGGATATAGAGAAAATATTCTGAAATTGTGGTAATTCTTCTTGATATGACTGAACTATTGAATTGTGTGAATGTGGATTAAAGAGAATTTCAAAACTTAAAGTACAATGCTTTCTGTAATATGAAAATATCTATATACCTACAAGGAAGCCCAATTAGTATGACTATTATTCTAATTTAAGAATAAAGAAATTGAATTCTACCAACTTCAGTCTGAACTGATCACAAATATAATCAAGATGCATTATTGATAATTGGAATGAGAGCTGGAACAAAGAGGGACAATAGTTTGAAACTATGGCTTCAAAGAAACAAATGTTGCTGATTGCATGATAGAATTTTCTGAGATGGACTTAAATGCAATACCTTTTCCAACAACATAATGTGTACTTGGATAGACAGCATACAGAATGTATAGATAGGTCTCATACTGACTACCTCCATGGGAAGAGATGACAGAGAAGCTCAGTAATAGCAGCCAAAAGGCTGACTGTGAAACAGAACATCAATTGCTCACATAAAAGTTCAGGTTGATGTTGAAAATTAAAACATGCCCACAAAAGCCCCAATATGACCTTGCATATATCCCACCTCAATTTTATAGACACATCAAGAACAGCATTAAATATTAACAACACTGATGACAACTGATATGCTGTAGGATGAAATAAATGACAAGGTTATATAATAAGAAAGCAATATGCCAATAAAAAGAAAACAAAGCAGATATCAGAAGAGACCCTAAAACTTGCAGTTGATCATAGATCAACTGTAATAAATTTAAGAAATGAAGTTCACAGAAAATCACAAAGGGCAGATTAAAGAGACAAAGTATCAAATATGCAGACTTGAAGTTAGAAAACCAAAAAGGAAGAACACACTCAACATATCTCATGCTGAAGGACTGAAAAAAAAAAAAATCCAAGCCTTGAGTTAAACATTAAGGATTCCTATGGGCAAAATATTGAACAAAGCAGGAAGTACCCAAAGATGATGGGAAGAACACTCACTGTACTGAAAAGTACATTCAGCTATTTTAAGAGGTAACTTCTGATCACAAAACAACGGTATTGAAGGAAGAAGTCCAAGCCCTATCAAAGGCATTCGCAAAAAATAAAGTTCCTGCAATTGGTCAATGGAAATGTTTCTTCAGCGAAGGAATATACAGGCTCGTCTATGCCTAAGAAATTTGGCACAAGGTTATAAGGCCAACTGAAAATCTGTGCCTACGTCAAAGAAAGGTGACACAACAGACTGCAGAAGTTATCAAACTTCTTATATTAATATCTGTTAAATCAACTTTTGCTGAAAAAAATTCATCAATGGTTACAATCAACAGAGTGCTGCCAGAAATTCAAGTCAGATTCAGGAGAGGATGTGGAACAAAGGATTTATCATTGATTATATGAGATGGATCTTGGCTGAACAAAGATAACAACTGTTGCTACTTGCGTTGTAAAGGTAACAGGGTACATAGATCATAACTATTGATCACATTTGGAAAAATGGGAATTCCTCAACCCTTGATCATCCCTGTACAAACCAAGTGGTATTTGAGGCATTCATTGGAATAGAACAATATGGGGCTGTTTAAAAGCAGCTAATATTCATGTCAGAGCTGCTTTCTTTCGCCATATTTAATCAAAATATATGGTGAAGTAATAATCTAAGAACATATGAAGACAGGCCCAGGATTGGAGAGAGTGTTTATTAACAACTTACAATATACAGATGACACCTCAACTGCTACAGGTGAGGACCTGAAACACTTGCTGATGAAGATCAAGGGTTGCAATCTTCAGTATGGAATACAACTCAATGCAAAGGAAACCAAAACCCTTATAATCAGTAGTCAACATTATGGTAAAGACTAATATTATCTAAAATGTCATTCTGCTTGGATTGACAAGCAATGCCCATGGAAGGAGCAGTCAAGAAAACAAACAGTATTGCACTGGAGAAATCTGCTGCACAAGACATTTTAGTGTTGAAGAGCAAGGGAGTCACTTTGAGACTGAGACCTGTCTGACCCAAGAGAGTGTGGCATTTGGGCATTAAGACCAGAGAAGAATGGATACATTTGAATCATGGTATTGATGAAGAACAGTGAGAAGACCAGGGACAGGCAGAACAAGTATTCTAGAACAAATACAGCTAGAATGATCCTTAATGGTAAAGATGACAAGATTTCATTTCACATACTTTGAGCATATTGTCTCAAGATGTTGGACATCAGACTTGTTAAAATAGGGTAGTAAAAAAGATTCTCACAATGGACTGATAAAATGGTTACAAGTTCAAACCTAATTGTGAAGAGGCACAGGACGGTAGTATTTTGCTATTTTGTACACTGGGTTGCTATGAGGAACCAACTAAATAGCACCTAAAAATGATCAGCTTAATGAGCTTTGTCTTCTCTTGATGAATGTTTCTTCTTGATTACATTTCATTGACTTACCTTCAATGCTACCTACTTCTGTAATCTTTTGGATTTTAATTTGCTGTGTTGGTATAATTTCTAATGTTTCATTTATTTTGTTATTGTAGTCGTCCCTGAATTTTCCCAAAGTTTTGTTTGCCTTGCAATATTCTCTATGTAAAATGCCCAATTATTAACTATTAGGAAGTTCCCATGACATTTCTTCCTTAGAAAGGGTTTCTAGATCTTTATTTTGGTGAATTGTTTCTTTGGGTGAAATGAAATTGAATTCTTCAGTGTACTGTAATGGTACTATTTGTACTTAATTGGTGATTATATGTTGTTAGGTGCTAAGCACCTGTCTCCTTATGGGTGTGACACAGAACGGGAATGACTATAATTCTCTGTTCACTGCGGAGTGCAGTTGAGAACAGATTTAGAAGATGTTGGCCACTATCATTAGTCAAAAAGTGGCCCCCACCTGTAGGTAGAACTCCTATGGTAAATGGGTGGGGGGAGGGGGAGGGCTGGGCACCTGGGCTGCCAGCTATTGATATGGGGCAGTTGTCAGCTCATTGTTCTGATCAAACCCTGTTCACAAAACTTCATAATGTTCAACAGCAATGGGTACAAGAAGAAAATCTTCCAATGTTGATTATAGTGATGATTTCACATTAAACACAAATTTCATAATGGATGTGCTGTAATGTCAGTTGAGAATTTACTAGTCTCGTGTCTTCATATTTAGATTTTATTCAGCTTCTTGTAGTCAGCATTCAAATAATCTCTCTATCCTCTCCTCTAAAACTGAGGGTCCCTGGATTTTCATTCGTGTTTTATTTGGTCTTTCACATATTTCTTGTACAGGATCTTGGTAGTGTGTCTGTTTGGGCCAGGTCCGGACCAGGCAGCCCCTTGCACCAGCCTCTCAAGAAGACAAATGACCTGCTGAACTTCAAAGCAGCTGCCTCCAGCATGTCACAAAGCTTACCCCCGGGCAGAACACAGACTCCCCCCCAGCGTGCCAGGAAGCAAGTTTGCTGAGAACAAGATGATTTATGGACAGGTCATCTCCTGCTCCGAAACTTGCAGCCGCAGTACAAAGAACCTCCCTTCCCCTTACCGGCCCTTATGCCTTTAAGCTCATATAATATGTATATATCCTGCCACCCTAGCACCATGCGCGACTTCCTTAACCTATTCTTGTTGGGTTGTGGAATCCATCTGGGAGTTCTTTTCCCTCAATAAAATCTTTCTCTTTCACTCATTTTTATCTGAACCCTGCCTCTGTTCTGTGACTCTGTCTCAATCTCTCGGTGTCTATTTAATCTTGGCAGAAGTCCTTCTTGATTATCTTTTAGTTCTATTTCCACATGACTTTTTGGAAAAGCTTTACTCACTTACTTAACATTTCATCATTTCATAATTTAAAATATAGTAGAGATAACCAAAACTACAGCCCCAACAAACACTTATGGGGTTGCTGAGTTGAAAATCTTAAACAGCACCCAACATGCACAGCAACAACAATCTAATACTAAGTTTTTATTTAATTAAAGAACACTTCATCATTGTACCTGTTTACAGAATTAGTTTCGCATTCAACAATTCTTAATTTGTTTCTTTTGTGACATTAGTTGTAATCCCTTAAACATCCTTTTTGGGTTCCCATTTCACCCTCTTCCTGCCTTCTGAACTTGGCTTTTAGCAACATTTCTTCTCATATGATTGTCAGTATACTTTGTTCTCATGAGTCCTCACAAGTGTTACTATTTTACAGGTCTGTCCAGTATGGCATAAAAATGATCTCTGGGAATAGGTTCATTTTCAGGTTTGACGGATGTTTAAGGGTTATAGTCTTAGGGGGAGAGGGGATTCTCTACCTGTCTTTATCAGACCAGTGAAGCTGGTCTTTTCTCTCCTACTCTGTTCAGGATCTTCGATTTTTACTAGAGTGGTAGCCAGGAACCTTCCAGTTCTCCTCGTCTTAAGGTTAGAGAGGTTGTGGGATACAGAAAGGTTTTCCCCAGGTTGTCACAACCTTATTATGACACATGGTAAATGACTGTACACTTGGAGGTCAGCTGCTTAGAGGGTATCTTGTCACAGGTGTATCCCCAGTGTTTCCCCCTTCCTATTGTGTGTGCATTCCTAGCTCGTCCCCTTCCTGTCACGCATAAACCTATTGTACAGCCCCTTCCTGTTACGCATATGGTTACCTGTCACTAGGGGGCTTGAATGTCCTCAAAATGTATATACAGCATGATTAGAAATATGATACATTTTCTCTCTGTGTGTGGACCTGGCTGTTGAGATCATGGCCGTCCTGAAGGTGAGCAATTGTATACTTTATTTTGTCTGTTGTCTCTTTAATTTTACCCCTCAATTACACAACTGGACCCGTTTGATTGTGGGAGTTGGTACCCCTCAGGAGGTAGGAGTTCATGTGGTCCAATAGTTCTTTAACCTAATTGTTTGGGTCTTTGATTTCAACTCTTTTCCAAATGGAAAGAGACTAACAGTTGGAACTTAACTGGTCACCACGCAAGCTTATAAGACTCCCTATAACTGCTACTCATCCAAATAAAATGCAAAACATTCGGTTTAAAGACTGTTACACCAATTGCACTAGACAGTCTCCAAACTATGGTCTTTACCCTTCCAGTCCAGTGCCTCAGAACTTGAAGGTGTTTTTGGATATGAATAAGTTTTCATAACTTTGTACCCTGTATGCTCTATCACATACGTGGACATATTGACATATTTACAGTACAAATAAGTATATCAAAATAGTCCCTGCCACACAGGAATACTCCCACAGACCACCGGTTCAACTCATATCTACCTATATATATACATACACTTATAAATTATTATTTGCTTTCACTGTTATTTCAAAATGGTGATTGGTATCTTTAAAAGGCATTTGAATCCAAAAACACAATTAAATAGATAATGAATGATTGACTACAAGCTAAGCAACTCTAAGAATTGCTGGCAGTTCCCAAAAGCTGAGAAAAACGATATACGGACCTCCCTTATTTCAGAGAGAGAACAAGGTGCTGTCAACACTTGCCTTCAGATTTCTGGCCTCCAGAACCGAGAATAAACTTCCCTTTGTTTTAAGCTACCTTGCTTATGGCATTTAGTTGTTGCTGATGCACAAGTTTATTGATAGTCATGTGCCAGGCTAGCCATTACTGTCTGCCTTCGCAAATCAGATGATAAACAATTGTGGTTACACATTAAATATAGCAAGAGGTCTTACACATCATCGTAACTTGCTTGTGTGAAACATTAATAAATATTCAAGAATCTTGGGCTTCTTGGCTTCACCAGGAATGCTACAGCATCCCTGCCGAATGTAAGACCCATGAGGGTCTGCCTTCTTCTTGTACAGCCAAATGCAACTGTGTTTGGGGGGAAAAGAGGAAAAAGACTCAAAGGTAATTAACAAACCACTAATATAAAATGTTATATATATGGATAGAGATTACTGCAAGGATGAGAATTCTTAGGATTCTAATAAATTCTTAGAAATGAGCACTAAAACTATGTAGTCAAGTAATTCTGGTTTTACATAAAGAATGCCTGTAATTTTAACAATTAAACAGTGGTGTCAGGTAGATGGAAAGATGTACAGATGTCTCCAAGAGCTGGACTCTGTCTAAATGTGAAGCTATGACAGCACATGTTCCAGAATTCCTTGTCTGATTAACTGTTCACACTTCCAACGAGGTAAAAAATGCTGAGGAAAAAAAGGGACACAGAAAAGAAATTATTGGAAAATAACCTCTTGGATTATATTTTACATCAATAAAAAACAAACTAATAGCTTATTTTAAAATTCCAACGGTGATAGATCATAATCAACTCAACAGCAACAAGTAGTTAATAAGGAATTAAGTTAACTTTACTATATTTATTGCTTTATTCAAATTTTGTTAAAGCTATTGGTATTTTAATCAGAATTACTTAAATGAATTGTATAGTTTAAATTAAATTCAATAAGAAACTTGTAAACACTGAAGTGGTTTTTTGCCCAACTTTAATAAACCCTGAATTTTCCAGGAGTGTAACTAGTATATATTTTTTTTAAAAAAAGAAGAACTTATGAATTAAGGACATCAGGTATAATGAATAACTATACAGACAACTTACAACAAAGATACAAGAGATCTAGTAAAACTAGGTAATCTTGGAACCTTGAGCTTCAGAAGAAATTATAGAAAAGTGGACTGAAAACTAACTAGAAGATGAAGGGAAACAAAAGTGGTGCAAGAACAGACAGGTGAATTGTCAGCTAGCCTGACGCATTCCATCCAGACAGAAGCCTGGCACGTTGGTAGCTGGCACTAAGAAAGGATCCTCACTTGTTTCCCACACCCTCCTGATATCACAATTGCCAGCCCCTACCTTCACCCATACACCAGACAGAGATATCCTTGTAAGTCCATTTCTGCTTGAAGACAAAGCTATGCCCTCATGGTTTAACATCCCCATGCCTAGAGATGGATTATCACCCCCATGCCCAGAAATGCTTGAGATTCTCCTCAAAGCACTAGCAAAAAATACAATGCTGGATCCCTCGCTGCTCTTGGACACGTGGAAAGTTCCCCCATGATTAGTCATTCTGACCCAGCTGCTTCTCTACCAGAAAGAATCCCCTCAGCTATCACCTAAGCTGTAAAAACGCCCTACTGGATCAGGTGCGTGGACCACAGAAAACAGATAGGCCTGCCAAGCTCCATCTGGAATCAATATTCAACCCCCTAGAGGCTGTGACCTATACAAAAAGGTCCTCACCCCAAGTTTTCTCTTTGTTTTTCCTTTTCCTTCACTTCCTTTTATTTATTTTAATCACGTCTGCACTCTGCTTTCTTCTTTATTTCTGCTTCTACTTCTATTCTTTCCATTTTAATTTACTTTTCCAGTTCCCTTCCTTTCCTTTTTTATGTTTTGATTAGCTTCTCTTTTATTTTTCTCTACCTTGGTTTTTGACACACACACACACACACACACACACACACTTCTAGTTATTAAATTCCTTTCACTTGCTCTTGTTTGTCCGCTGTCTCTTGCTGGTTTCTTTTTCAAAAATTATTTCTTCGTTGGCAATTTTTTTTGTCCCTTCCTGTTCTACCTGACAGTGGACAGCAATCGCAGGCCTAGCCACCTCTATGACTGTAGTCATACCTATACAGTGACAGACACTACATACTCCTGTACCACCTGATCATCTTTACGTAAGTGAGACCACCAAACAAACCATTGCTAACTGTGCTATAATAACAACAAACAGTACTACACACATTCTCAAATTATCCTTTACAACAACCAGTAGATAGGTGGAGTGTCTGCAGTCTCAAGATACTAAGATCAATTAAACACAAAAACACTAATACTACAACATCTCAGTGGCAAAGACAATTTAAGTTTATATGAAGAAACAAGACAGAACAGCTGAAGCACATGACCAATATAGAGCTAGAAGACCTTTTTTCAGGAAGAAAAGGCATCGAAATTACCTGATAAACTATTAAAAATTATACTTTTATACTATCAATGAACCGGGAGAAAGGAAAGATTGCGAAGCTAAAGAAAAACTGAACACACACACACACACACTAGAGTAATTCAGGAAAGCACTAAAATAACACATCAATTGAAACTAGAAACCGTACACCACAGCAAAGAGAAATTCAGAAGATTAATACTAAGATGAGAGAAACAGATAACGCATTAGAAGAGCAAAGGACTTTGCGAGTAGAAGGAGGCAGGGGAAGGGAGTGGTAAGCAAACAATGCCAAAGACGGGAATAACTAAGGAATTAAAATCAACAATGAGGAGGACATAGAGATCCTGGTGGTGTTGGGGTAACAGCAATTTAGCTGAGAAGAACTACTAAGGTGGAAGAAGGGTGAGTGTGATGGTGAGGTAGAAGAAAGGTAAAAAGAAACAGGAAAGATCTAGGAAGCAAAGGTATAGATAGAGGTATAAGCATAAGTGTGTACCTATGTAAATACATTAATTCATAAAAATAGAGGTATTGGTCTATGTACATCATATATGGCAAGACATTGGTGTAGTAGATGGACGTTAGGTCTCTGCTCAGGGCCTGCCTTCAATACAAGAATACTTTGTTCTAAGAACCTGGCATGTTGTGATGCTCACCCTCCTGGCATGATCGGTGAAGACAAAATGGGTGCACAAGCAAATGTGGTAAAGAAAGCTGATGGATTGCCTGCAACAATGATGCAAAAATAGAGCGATACTGGGGATGGTTCAGGACTGGATGGGGTGTGCTCTCTTGTCTAGAGGGTCACTGTGAGGTGGAGCTGGTTCGACAGCACCCGACCACAACAACAACAGAAAACTAAGACTGGCTCTGACAAGTGTCAGATGCTGCTCACCCAGGCTTGGACATTAACTTTCCATCGCATTAAATGTAATCGCTTGGTGTCAGAGTTGGAGAAGCTGCTATTCATACTCTAGTGATCAAGTGTTATGTGAGAAAATTACTTGTACATTTACTAGTTTGCTATTCATACCTTATTTCAGTTTAGCTTAATAACCCATTCCCTTGTTTTCTTTATCTCTGGGGAAAATAAGTATCACTAATTGGAGCAGGATATGTGAAAGTACTGCAAAAATAAAACACACCATGCTAATATTAAAAAAAAAAAAGAAAGCTGATGGTACCTCTTCTAGCAAAAGATATAGCATCTGGGATCTAAAAGGCTTGAGGTTAAACAAGCAGCTGTCTAGCTGATAAACAAACCCACATGGAAGAAGCACACCAGCCTGTGTGATCATGAGATGGGATCAGGTAACAGGCATCAGAAGACCCAAAACACACACACACACACCCCACACCCCCCCCCCCAAATCCATCTGTAGATAATGGAACATCTCCTTGCAAAAGGGTCACAAGGGATGAGTCAACTAGGATGCAGTATAACACCAATGAAATATACAATATTCCTCTGGTTCCTTGAGGTTCCTCACCCCCCACTACCATGACTCCAGTCCTGCCTTTCACTGAGGGCTAGACCAGAACATGTACACAGATACAGATAAGAGCTCGAGACACACACTGAATCAAGGAATAACAATGGAAGTAGTGATACCAGGAGGGCAGGAGAAAGGTGACTCCAATGATTGACACATAACCACACCCCCACCCCAGGGGGACGATCAACAGAAACCAAGGGTGACGGGAGAGAGTGGTTGGTTAAGATATGAAAATAATAATAATTTATAATTTATCAAGGGGTCAAGGTGGGGTGGGGAGGGAGGGGAAAAAGAGGGACTGATATTTTGACCCTGGCCTCTAAACCCCTGATAAGGCCTGACCGTGGCAGCCTGCTCTCTGCTGGCTCCTCTAAGCCCCATGTCCATCACATGGCTGGTTCATTTTCTGTCAGCGCCCACGTAACTGACATATCTCCCCCACTTGCCTGAAAAGACAGCCAGGAGATCACCTCGCTAGGGTTTGGGATCAACGGTGGCCCTCTCTCCTTTGGGGACTGCCTACACCAGTGGAGCTCTTAACACTGGTCTCACTTCATGCCCTGCCTTGCCCTAGGGGCTAACTGACCCTGGGGCACAGCAAGGCCAGTATCATCACAAGGGCATAAGGACTGCACCTCTTGGCCTCCTAGTACAATCCTGCCCCTTGAGAGTCCCTGGCGTCTAATAGTAAGGGCTCAAATAGAAAGTAAATGTTTAGAAAATAATCTTGGCAACATATGTACAAATATGCTTGATACAATTGATGTATTGATTGTTATAAGAGCTCTAAGAGCCCATTTTATTAGTCTAGGTACTTTGGAGAAGTAAATCTACAGCAACTTGTGTATAAGAGAGAGTTGTATGTAAAGGTTAAGTGCGCATCAAGAAAATATCCCAACCCAGTGCTGCCCAAGCCCACAAGTCCAACATTAACCCATTAGTCCAATAACAGTCCACAAAGTCCTGCTCCATCTCACAAAACAGACACAATGATGTCGACTGCAGAGGAAAGCTGAGTCAATGAATATGTAAGCATCTCAGCGCTGGCAGGGGTCTCCACGTGGGTGCTCCAGCACCCAGGGCTGCATCGGGGTACGTTCATGTGGCTTCTCCCTGGGGATGTCTTGCAGGAAGTCTGTCTTGCAAGCTGAAGCAGGGAACTGCGAAAGCAGTTGCACCCTGGTGTGACCACAAAGCAAGAGACCCGAGAACTAGAAAGGTGAGGCTCACTGAGCCATTTATCCCTCTGCCCTTCAATTAACCCCACATGTGTTTATCGGCCAGGTTGGCACAATAAACTAACTGAGTCCCCAGTAGTATGATCTTTTAATTTTAAAAAAGAGAAAATGGACTAGAATTGAATCAGAGAGAGTTCATCAGTGAGATTAAAGAAAATCTCTCAACCTAATTTGGTAAAGGAATAATTTTTAAAATAGACAAGAAAATCTAGAGAAAATCACAGAATTCTGTGGGACAACATCAAGTACATTATGTGTGATTGGACAAAAAAACAGGAAGAAACAAACAAAACAATCAAAAGAGCAGAGAGAAGGAAACTTCCTTAATATATCATGACATGGTAACAAATGTACTCATGAAGCTAAACAAACCAAAAGCAGGGCTGACTGAAATAAAATAATCATGACATATCATGATGAAAGTTACAAATGACAGGAATCCTGACAGCAATTGAGGAAAAATAAGTTACTTAAAAAGAGGAACTGAAAACAAAAATTGTCTTAGAAAAAGTGCATCCAGAAGGCTCTGTAGCAGAAAATGACGAGACTTGGTTTAATGTACTTTGGACATGTTGTCCAGGGAGACAGACCTTGGAGACGTGTCCCACGCATGATAAAAGTACCGGGTTTTAGAACCGAGGAAAACCTTCAACAAGATGGATTGACACAGTAGCTGCATCACTGGGCTCAAAGATAAGAACAATAGTGAGGACTGCACAGTATGGGGCAGGGTTTTGCTCTATTGTCCATAGGAACACTGAGTTGGAATAACTCCACAGCACCTTCCAATAACAGCAACAACACCACCATCTATCATACACGAACACACTGAAGCAGGAAAAGTAAACATACATATTGAAAAGAGAAACGAGTCATGCAATTAAAAACTCCCAATACATTCAAAGAAGAGTTGACACCAATTTTATTCAAACCATTGTAGGACATAATAAAAATGGAAAGTCCCCAAATTCATTTTATGAAACTTGTAAAATCATTATACCCAAATCAGACAGAAACATAGCCAGGAAAGAAAATAATACAGCAATATCCCTTATGAACATAAATGTAAAAATATCTCAACAAAACCCTACCTAATAAAGCCAACAATAAATATCTCAGTAAAGTAAATCATCATGACCAACATGAATTCATAACAAGGGTGCAATGATGGTTACATATTAGAAAAACAATCAATGTTATCCACTATATAAACAAAACAACAGGAAAGAACTTTATAACCATATTAGAAAAATTCAAATCCTACAATCCTGAGAAGAAAATGGGACCGACGGTTCCAGGGGATAATAGAAAGGGAGAGCTAGGGAAGGGGGAGGGGAGCCAACAGACCCACGGACAGGGAACAACAAGAGATCTAAAATTGATGGAGAGGAAGGTGTAGAATGCCTGGTGGGGTTAGATCAAGTGCAATGTAGCTGAAAGAGGAATTACTGAGAGCCAAATGAAGGTCAAACATGATAGTGGGACAGGAGGAAAGTAAAGGGAAATAGAGGAGGAAAGGAGGCAAAAGACATTTTTTTTTACATTTTATTAGGGGCTCATACAACTCTTATCACAATCCATACAAATACATACATAAATTGTATAAAGCACACCCCTACATTCTTTGCCCTAATCATTTTCAAAGCATTTGCCCTCCACTTAAGCCCTTTGCATCAGGTCCTCTTTTTTTCCCCCTCCCTCCCCGGTTGCCCCCTCCCTCATGAGCCTTTGATAATTTATAGATTGTTATTTTGTCATATCTTGCCCTATCCGGAGGCTCCCTTCCTCCCTTTCTCTGCCGTCCATCTCCCAGGGAGGAGGTCACATGTGGATCCTTGTAATCGGTTCCCCCTTTCCAACCCACTCACCCTCACTCTCCTAGTATCACCCCTCAGACCCCTGGTCCTGAAGGTATCATCCACCCTGGATTCCCTGTGTCTCCAGCTCCCATATGTACCAGTGTACATACAACCTCTGCCCTATCGAGTCCTGCAAGGTAGAATTCGGATCATGGTAGTTGGGGGAAGGAAGTATCCAGGATCTGGGGGAAAGCTGTGTTCTTCATCGGTACCACATCGCACCCTGACTGACCCATCTCCTCTCCTAAACCCCTCTATGAGGGGATCTCCAGTGGTTGACAAATGGGCTCTGGGTCTCCACTCTGCACTTCCCCCTTCATTCACAGGCTGGTGTGCTTCTTCCATGTGGGCTTTATTGCTTCTGAGCTAGATGGCCGCTTGTTCACCTTCAAGCCTTTAAGACCCCAGACACTATCTCTTTTGATGGCCGGGTACCATCAGCTTTCTTCGCCACATTTGCTTATGCACCCGTTTGTCATTGGTGATCGTATCATGGAGGTGTGCACCCAATGATATGATTTTTTTGTTCTTTGATACCTGATAACTGATCCCTTCAGGACCACGCGATCACACAGGCTGGTGTGTTCTTCCATGTGGGCTTTGTGCCTTCTGAGTTAGATGGCTGCTTGTTTATCTTCAAGCCTTTAAGACCCCAGACACTATCTCGTTTGATAGCCGGGCACCATCAGCTTTCTTCACTACATTTACTTGTTCACGCACTTTGGCTTCAGCAGTTGTGTAGGGAGGGTGAGCATCGTAGAGTGCCAACTTAATAAAAGAAAGTATTCATGCATTGAGGGAGTGCTTGAGTAGAGGTCCAAGGTCCTTCTGCCACCTTAAAACTAAACCTATAAATACAGAAACATAGATCTATTTCCCCATCCTCATATATATATTTGCATGTACATGTCTTTGTCTAGACCTCTATAAATGCCCTTTGACTCCTAGCTCTTTCCTCCATCTCCCTTGACTTTCCTCCTGCCCTACTACCAAGCTCCATCCCCACCTGGGTTACAGCTATACCTCTTCTTTATGTAACCTTACCCTTGATCATTCCCTACCAGGCCTGCCACTCCCTCCTCACTACCATTTTGGGTCCCATGTTGTTCCCTTGTCCCTGGGTTTGTTAACACCACTTCCTTACCCCCCCACTTCCCCTATCCCAAGCCCCCCCCGGAACTGTCGGTCCATTGTTTTTCCTCCAGATAGTTCATCCAGCCTGTCTTATTTAGACAGACCTGTGGAGACAATAACATGCACGAAAATAAGACAGAGGAAAACAAAGCAACAGTATACAACCAGACAACAAAACAACAACAAATCACTGACAAAGAACAAAACAAAACACATCAAGAAAGAAAACTTGTAGTTAGTTCAAGGATCGTTTGTTGGAGGCAAAAGACATTTATAGAGGTGTAAATATACACACATATATAAAAATATACTTATATAATGATAGGGATATGGGTCTATGTTCATATATTTATGTTTAATATCAAGGTTGCAGATGAATATTGGTTCTCTATTCAAGTCCTCCCGCAACGCAAGAACACTTCCTTCTAATAACCTGGCATTCTGTGATGCTCACCTTCCTGACATGATAGCTAAAGTCAAATGGGTGCATTAGCAAATGTGGTGAAGAAAGCTGATGGTGCCTAGCTATGAAAAGATACAGTGTTTGGGGTCTTAAAGGCTTGAAGTTAAACAAGCGGCCATCTAGCAGGGAAGCAATAAAACCCACATGAAAGAAGCACACAGCCTGTGTGATCACAAGGTGTCAACAGGATCAGGTATTAGATGACCCAAAACAAACCATCATATAGATATGAATTGGGGGGGGGGGTTGGAGTGGAGACCCAGGGCCCATTTGTAAACAATTGGACATCTCTTCACAGAAGGGTCAAGTCAGTCAGGGTGAAGTTTAGCACCAACAAAATACACACTACTCTAGCTCTTTAATTGACCTTGGCACCCCACTATCCTGACCCCAGTTCTAGCTTACAAATCTGGCTTGACAGGAACATGTACCCTAGTACATATCAGAGCTCTTGGTACACGGAATCCAGGACAGATAAATCCCTCAGGAACAGTAATGGGAGTAGCAATACCATGAGGGGAAGGGGAAGATGGGAGAGGAAGTGGAGAAAAGGAAAACCAGTCACAATGATCGACATATAAGCCACTCCCCACCTGCAGGGGACAAGCAACAGAGTAAAGGGAGACTGCAGACAGTGTAAAATATGAAAATAATAATAATTTATAATTTAACAAGGAGTCATGAGGGTGAGGGAGGGAGGGAGGGAAATAAAACAGGAGCTGATACCAAGGCCTCAATTAGAAAATGTTTTGAAAATAATGGTGACAACATATGTACAAATGTGCTTGATACAATTGATATATGGATTGCTATAAGAGGTGTAAGAGCCCCTAGTAAAATGATATTAAAAAATACATCTACCTCTCCGTCTCTCTGCCACCCCGAGTGTGGTGGTGCTCCGACTTCACCATGTCATCTCATAAGACTTTCAGGATCAAGAGATTCCTGGCCAAGAAACAGAAGCAGAATCTGCCCATTTCCCAATGGATTCGAATGAAAACCGGTAATAAAATCAGGTACAACTCCAAGAGAAGACATTGGAGAAGAACCAAGCTGGGTCTGTAAGGAGCCCCCTGAAGGATGGCACGCATGGCCGCATTTTCCCAGGCTCAAATCATGAATTAAGATTTTTGTCCCCATCTGATGAATTGAACTTCAATCGGCAAATAATCTGGTTTATTCCTTGTTTTTTTGCTTCCTAATCAAGTTTAACAATAAATAATGTAAGGTTGTTGTTGTGAGAAAAAAAATACATCTATACTACTATAATACCTCAAGTAGAAAAAGACAGAAAATGGGGTAAGATGGCCACCATATAACAAGCCCGGGAAGATGTGCTCAGCAACTACCAAAGAGTTTCCACTATGAGAGAGATTCTGCACTTCCTGGTAGCAAGAAATTCAACTTAAAAGCCAAGTTGACCCAAGTTTCTCAAAGTGGAAAGCAGCAAGGCCTGCTGACAGACTCCCCTTTACGGATGAGCAGCAACATGAGTTGCTTCTACAAGCATCGTGATTCTTCGTGGCCCCTGAGAAAAGACAGTCAGCCAGCCAACCCTCTACCTCCCTGGCTTCTAGGGACACAGATAGCTAGCAGATCACTTGGGCAGCTTGGTACACACATGCTCAGTACCCAAGGTATGCTTTGTACCATTTCCCCATCTTCCTCCTCTTTTCCTGCTTTGTTCTACAAGGCATTCCATCCCGTGTGCCAGCGCCGTGATACCGCATACATGTACACACAGACTACTAAAAGAGCAGGAATCCCCACCCACAAGGTAGCTTTATTATATATATTTTTGGATTTTGTACTTTTGTTCTATTTTAATACTCTCTCTCTCTCTCTTTTTTGATCTCCTACTTCCTCTTCTGGAGTGACTCCACCCTCCTGAGAATCCACATTCCTCCCAGGAAGAGACAGGTCTGTGTATCCCAGCATACCCACTCTAGCATGGGCTTTCCAGGACCTCCTAAGTGCACAGATATGCTCACATTCATTCACATTGCCACAATAGCAGAATCTGGTACCCACAACCATACCCAAGTCTTTTTTTTTGATCCTTGTACTTCTATCAATTATCTTTCTATTTTCTTGCTGTTCTCTCGTTAAATATCTTTCCATGAAACCTATTAATTGAGATTAACTCTCTGCCCGCAAGTGTCAACTCACAGTGATCCTATAGGACAGGGTAAAACTGTCCGGTGAGTTTCTGAGACTGTAACTGTTTATGGGAATAGAAAGTCTCCTTTTTTTGGCGGAGCAGCTGGTGGTTTTAAAATGTTGACCTTTCGGATTACAACTCAATACATAACCATTATATGACCAGAGCTCCTTATTGTGATTACCCCTCTGAAAATATTTTCCCATTATTTTTGCAAGTCTGTTGGCTTATTCACAGTCACTTATTACTATCATTACTTTATTCTTATCATTACTTTTATTTTATTCTATTTTTCCCAGCCACTATCCCCACTTAGGCACCTTTCCCCTTCTTTTCATTTCACCACTGTATGTTTTCCAGCTCCTATTAGAACTCACCTGTGTCACTAGACAAACTCTACCTCTGTATGACCAGCAGCTCACACACCACAATGCTGAAGAAACAGCAGTCAAGCACAGAAAGCTTCCAAATTCAAGAAAAACAAACATGAACAACCAAGTAGCACTCAAACCAATGGAATAGTCTGAAGATGTGATTGTGAACCACCAGTAACAGAATTCAGAAGAATGATGCTTAGGTCAAGAGATCTGGGGAATGTTCATGAGAAAAACAGAAGAAATTGAGAAACTAAAATCCTTAAACCAAAGGATTCTAGAAGACAAGCAATGAGATAACTGAATTAGGCAACATAGTAAAAGGCTAGAGGAATAAAATGGAAAAGGATAATAAAATAAATGAGCTTGAAGACAATTACCCTCACGACAGTAGACAAGAGAAGCAATCAACAAAAAAACCCGGAAGCATCCAAATAAATCCTGTAGGACACTATCATAAGAACCCATCTAAGAAAAGAAAAAAGAAAAGAAATGCTGGGAAAAGAACACCACCAAAAAAAAAATCTACAGAGAATAGTACAAGAAACCATGGAAGAAAATTTCAACATACTATTCAACAAGCTGAGAAGAATGGACAACCAAAGAGAAAACATCAAGACATAAAGAAAAGGAGAGAATCTGAGGGCAGCTAGAGAAAAAGGAAAAGTCATCTACAAAGGAAAGTTGATAAGGATAAATTCAGACTTCTCAGCAAAAGACCTGCAGGCAAGAAGACAATGGAATGACATATATACAATTGTGACGGGTGGAAGGGGGGGTGGGGCGGAAGGAAGCCAGCCAAGAATATTATACTGAACAAAAATATCCCTCAAATACAAGGGAGAAATAAAGGTTATTTCCTGAGGAGGAAAAAATAAAGGAATTTTGAATTCAACAATTCATTTTCTCAGATCACAATGTTATAAAACTGGAAATCTACAACAGAAAGAAAAGGAACAAAAAGACAAACACATGGAGACTGAACAACATACCATTTCAAAATGACTGGACACTAGAGCAAACGAAAACGAGAAATTAAGAAACTCCTTAAAACAAGCAAACCTATAACACATCATACCAAAAACTCGGATACAACAAATGCAGTTATCTGAAGTCAATTTATAGCAATCAATACACACACGAAATATGAGAGAAATCCAAAACCAATACTAATAAAACACTTCCAAGAAGTAGAAAGAGGGAAACCACATAAGTCCTTCAACAATAAAGGGAAAGAACTAATAAAAATTGAAGCAGAAATAAATGAAATGAAAAATGGGGGGGAAATCAACAAGACAAAAAGTTGGTTATGAAAAGATTAACAAAATCGACAAACTGCTAGAAAACTTAACAAAGGAAAAGAAAGATGCAAATATCTAGAATTTGAGATGAAAAGGGTGCCATCACAAAAGATCCAAATGAAATAAAAAGATACATGTAGAGCAAAAGAAGAATTAGAGGTCACCAAGAGACTTCCAACCAAGAAAGATTCTAAAGAAGTATGTATGTTGCCTTCACAGGAGAATGCTAGCAAGTATTCAGGGAAGAGCCATAACTAATTCTGTGCAGACTATTCCAAAATATAGAAACTGACAGCAAACTCCCACACGCATTCTATGAAATGAGCATAATCCTCAAAACCTGATCACGATCATTTAGAAAAAATGAAAACAGGAAGTAGATAAGAGTGTCCCTCATCAATATTCTTATTCAACATTGTACTACAATAAACATCTTAGCCAGACAGACAGCAAAAAAATTTTAAAATAAAAGGAATATAATTGGGCAAAAAATAGGTCAAGCTGTCACTATTTGCAGATAGTATGATTTTACATAGTGAGAGCCCCAAGGACTCCACAGAAAGATTGTTGGAAAGTACTAACGAATCTGTTAAAGTAATGGCATACAAGATTAATAAGCAGAAATCAATTTTAATATGCTATTGAAGAGCTCCAAAATAAAAACATCAAGAAAAAAAATAAAAAAGAGAAAACAATATCATTTATAATATCCATACAAAAGATGAATACCTGGGAATAAACTTAACCAAAGAAACAAAAGACCTGTACAAAGGAAACTACAGAAAAATCAAAATGTGAATATTACTGAAAGCAATAAATCTATAGATAGAACACAATTCTGATCAAAATCATTTTCTTGGGGGCTCATACAGCTCTTATCACAATCTATGCATCCATCCATTGTGTCTAGCACATTTGTTCATTGTTGCCATCATCATTTTCAAAACAATTTCATTCTACTTGAGCCCTTGGCATGGGCTCCTCATTTTTCCCTCTTCCCTTCTTCACGAACTCTTAATAATTCATAAATTGTTATTAATTTTTCATGTCTTACACTGTCCGAGGTCTCTCTTTACCCTCTTTTCTACTGCCCATGCCCAAGGAGGGGTTACATTGTGATCAGTGCCCCCTCTTGGTACCACTACTCTCACAGCTGTCTACAAATGGGTTTGGGGTCTCCAGTCCACCCTCCCCCTCAATCACATCAATAAGGCTTTTTGTTCTGGGTCTTTGATGCCAGATACCTGATCCCTTCGACACCTCTTTATCACACAAGCTGGTGTGCTTCTTCCATGTGGGCTTTGTTGCTTCTTAGAGAGAGTCACTTGTTCATCTTCAAGCCTGTAAGACCCCAGATGCTATATCTTTGCATTGCTGGACACCATCACCTTTCTTCATTACATTTGCTTATGCACCCATTTGTCTTCAGCAATTCTGGCGGGAAGGTTATCACAGAATGCCAGGTGACTAGAACAAAGTGTTCTTGCGTTGAGGGAGTACTTGAGTAGAGGCCCACTTAATTGGACCTTTTGGACCTACTTTCTATCCAGCTCTTGGTAATCCAGGGTGTGTGCTACAGACTCGTGGACTTAATATTGTTCTTTGGAGGCACACAATATCTTTCATAGGCCACACCAGAAAGAATCCATGTGGAAGCTACATTCACTGGAGTTTGTAAACTGGGCTTTCATTCAAACTCATCAGGAGCCCTTTGATTTAAGACTGAAATTCATCAGTGTGAGAAGATGATGACTGCTATCCCAAGTTATGGAATTGGCAGTTATTGGACTTTGGTTTGACTCTCTGGCCTTCAGGGTGCCTAATGAATGGTGATCCAGGAATACCAAATATTTACTACTTTAATGCTCTTCTTATTTTGTTATGACATGTATTAGTCAGGTATGCATGTTGCTACCTTTTGGAATGAATTTTGTTGAAAGTTTTGTTCCAACATCAACCCTAATTATTTGTGTAAATAGTGTCCAGCCCAGCCTGTGTGATCACGAGGTGTCAATGGGATCAGGTATCAGGCATCAAAAAACAAAAAGTCCTATCACTGTGATGAGTGGGAGTGCGAAATGGGGACACAAAACCCATCTATAGGCAACTGGACATACCCTTACAGAAGGGCCTTGGGGAGGAGACAAACCAGTCAGGGTATAGTATAGTAAAGATAAAACATACAGCTTTCCTCTAGTTCTTTAATGCTTCCTCCCTCCCACTATCATGATCCCATTTCTACCTTACAAATACGGGTAGACCAGAGGATGTACACTGGTACAGACAGGAACTAGAAACAGAGGCAATCCAGGACAGATGACCCTCTGAGGACTAGTAGTGAGAGTGGCGATACCGGGAGGGTGGAGGGAAGGTAGGGTAGAAAGGGGCAAGGGATTATAAAGATCTACATATAAACTCCTCCATGGGGGACAGACAACAGAAAAGTGGGTGAAGGGAGACGTTGGACAGTGTGAGATATGCCAAAATAATAATAATTTAGAAATAATCAAGGGTTCGTGAGGGAGGGTGGGGGAAGGAGGGTGAAAATGAGGAGCTGATACCAAGGGCTCAAGTAGAAAGAAAATGTTTTGAAAATTATATGGCAACAAATGTACAAATGTGCTTGACACAATGTATGTATGGATGAATTGTAATAAGAGCTGTATGAGTCCCCCCAGAAAAGATTTTTTAATAAATTGTTCAGAAACTTGAATTTAATCTATATAAGTCAACAATTCGAGCATGAATTGATGTCTGAAACCAGCCTATACTTCTATATGCTTTTCTCAACCGTGTTTTAAATTCTGTATCATTAGCTAAATGAATAACACTATCGTTACCTTATGTCCCAGGAAGATGGTTTGAAAAGTTTTCGTTATCATAAAATGATAATGTTGTTTCTAAAGTGAACCAGAGACATATATAAACCACAGATATGTGAATGGATTTTGTGCTCCCATTTAAATCTAGCCCCAATCTAAGAACTATGCGTTCTTAGGATGTGGCCCTCTTTAATGCTTAAAGAAGTCACTAAAGATATAGGTGCTATAGAAAAAACAAAACAAAAGAGAATGAAAAAACAACAAACAAAGCCCAAGTAATATACTCATAAAAATTATATCTGTTTGTAATTAATAGATAAAAATTTTACTAGTACATTGCTTAGAACACATGGTAGATTAATGGAATCACAGAATGGAATTTTCCCACTTTTTGCAGTCCATTGTATATTCAATATTTGTAAGTCTTAACATTTACAAAAAGTACAAAACAAGGTGATCTATATTAAACATAATGCCTGTGCTATAAATTGTCATCACAAGGTAATTATTTTACTATTGATTCAAACATTTTCTTCATTCAATACTTTTATTGAAGTTCAAAGTATACATTCTTAAGACAATAAATACCTGGCTGTTTTTTCTTAGTATCACAGAGGTACCATCATCAACTTCAAATTCTCCATAGTCTCTTAGACACCGTACCTGAAAAGAAAATCAGATATTTTATCCAAATTACCTTTTAAAATATGCAGTGATCATAACATGAAGTGGGATTATATAAATGCCCGAACAGTAAAAGTACTGTATTTTATGTGTCTGTTTCCTCCTCTGTGTACTTAGGACCCTTACTATTCCCAGATATTTACTGTGGTCCTAAACCTAAAGATCTCAATTTCCTACGTCACCGGGAAGGGAAAAATAAGCTTTGCAAATGTATACATGGATGGTATTACCAATAAGGAAACCAGGGATTTAGATAAAAGGAGACTACATAGTTGGACGTTTTCCTCTCAAACAATGCACTATATTAATCAGAAGGAATAAAAATGAGGGACATAACAGTGGCAAACAAGAAAGAAAAGAGCATTTTACCTCAACTAGATTGACCAGATCCTTCCCATAATCCATCAGGATAAAAGAACATACATCTAAAAACAAACTGTTTTTCTTTTTAACAATTTATTGGGGCTCATACAATTCTTATCACAGTTCATACATATACATACATCAATTGTATAAAGCACATCTGTACAGTCTTTGCCCTAATCATATTTTTCTCTTTTCCTTTTTTACATTTTATTAGGGACTCATACAACTCTTATCACAATCCATACATATACATACATCAATTGTATAAAGCACATCCATACATTCCCTTGCCCCAATCATTCTCAAGGCATTTGCTCTCCACTTAAGCCCCTTGCATCAGGTCCTCTTTTTTATTTTTTCCCCCTCCCTCCCCTTTCCCCCCTCCCTCGTGTGCACTTGGTAATTTATACATCGTTATTTTGTCATATCTTGCCCTATCCGGAGTCTCCCTTACCCCCCTTCTCTGCTGTCCCTCTCCCAGGGAAGAGGTCACATGTGGATCCTTGTAATCAGTACCCCCTTTCCAACCCACTCACCCTCCACTCTCCCAGCATCGTCCCTCACACCCTTGGTCCTGAAGGTATCATCCACCTTGGATTCCCTGTACCTCCAGCCCTCATATGTACCAGTGTACAGCCTCTGCCCTATCCAGCCCTGCAAGGTAGAATTCGGATCATGGTAGTTGGGGGGAGGAAGCATCCAGGATCTGGAGGAAAGTTGTGTTCTTCATCGGTACTACCTCGCACCCTAATTAACCCATCTCCTCTCCTAAACCCCTCTATGAGGGGATCTCCATTGGCCGACACTTGGGCTTTGGGTCTCCACTCTGCACTTCCCCCTTCATTTAATATGGTATATATATACATATATACATATACATATATACATATACACACATGTACACATACATACACACATATCTTTTTTTTTTTGCATGATGCCTTATACCTGGTCCCTTGGCACCTCGCGATCGCACTGGCCGGTGTGCTTATTCCATGTGGGCTTTTTTGCTTCTGAGCTAGATGGCCGCTTTTTCACCTTCAAGCCTTTAAGACCCCAGACACTATCTCTTTTGATAGCCAGGCACCATCAGCTTTCTTCACCACATTTGCTTATGCACCCATTTGTCTTCAGCGATCCTATCATGGAGGTGTGCAGTCAATGATATGATTTTTTGTTCTTTGATGCCTGGTAACTGATCCCTTCGGGACCACTCGATCACACAGGCTGGTGTGTTCTTCCATGTGGACTTTGTTGCTTCTGAGCTAGATGGCCGCTTGTTTATCTTCAAGCCTTTAAGACCCCAGTCACTATCTCTTTTGATAGCCGGGCACCATCAGCTTTCTTCACCACATTTACTTGTTCACCCACTTTGGCTCCAGACGTTGTGTCGGGAGAGTGAGCATCATAGAGTTCCAATTTAATAAAAGGAGATATTCATGCATTGAGGGAGTGAACAAACTGTTTTTCAAAGGAAATCAAGTCTTCCAATCTCTTGTTTCTCAGGAATACTTAAAAATACATTTAAAAGATTCAGTTTCATGCTCTTTCATTTTGCTTACACAGTAACTTAGCAATCAATTAATTTTCATTTAGTATTTTAAAAATAAAACAAAATTTATGGAAGATGGAATGTTAGATTACATTAAGATGCTTGAAATTAAAGTGCCAACATCCAATCATTTTTGACCTATAAAATATAAGCTTAATATAGTTCAGCTCACACATCACTATTACCTTAAAACTGTGAATCAAAGTTTGTTGCAGAGAGGGCACTATAAGTATTTCCATACTCCTGTCCCTCTATAGCAGTGTTTCCCAAAGTGGGGATACTGCAATGATCCAGGAGGAGTATGAAGCAGATAGCTACACTTTATCCTGGAGTATAGGCTATTGTATAAAAGTTTTTAATTTTACACACACACACACACACACACACACACACACACACACACCATAGTGAATGAAGGGGTAAGTGCAGCGTGGAGACTCAAAGCCCATTTGTCGGCCACTGGAGATCCCCTCATAGAGGGGTTTAGGAGAGGAGATGGGTCAGTCAGGGTGTGATGCAGTACCGATGAAGAACACAGCTTTCTCCCAGATCCTGGATGCTTCCTCCCCCAACTACCATGATCCGAATTCTAACTTGCAGGACTGGATAGGGCAGAGGTTGTACACTGGTGCATATGGGAGCTGGAGGCACAGGGAATCCAGGGTGGATGATAACTTCAGGACCATTGGTATGAGGGGCAATGCTGGGAGAGTGGAGGGTGAGTGGGTTGGAAAGTGGGAACTGATTACAAGGATCCACATGTGACCTCCTCTCTGGGAGACAGACGGCAGAGAAGGGTGGGGGGGGGGTAAAGGAGACTCCGGATAGGGAAAGATATGACAAAATAACAATGTATAAATTACCAAGGGCACATGAGGGAGGGGAGAAAAAAAAGAGGACCTGATGCAAAGTTAAAGTGAAGAGCAAATGCTTTGAGAGTGATTAGGGCAAAGAATGTAGGGATGTGCTTTATACAATTGATGTATGTATATGTGTGGATTGTGATAAGAGTTGTATGAGCCACTAATGAAATGTAAAAAAAGAAAGAAAAAAAAAAAGAACACAGCTTTCCCCCGGATCCGGGATGCTTCCTCCCCCCAACTACCATGATCCTAATTCTACACTGGTGCATATGGGAGCTGAAAGCACAGGGAATCCAGGGTGGATGATAACTTCAGGACCAATGGTATGAGGGGCAATGCTGGGAGAGTGGAGGGTGAGTGGGTTGGAAAGGGGGAACTGATTACAAGGATCGACATGTGACCTCCTCTCTGGGAGACGGACGGCAGAGAAGGGTGCGGGGGCGGGGGGTAAGGGAGACTCCGGATAGGGAAAGATATGACAAAATAACAATCTATAAATTATCAAGGGCTCATGAGGGAGGGGGGGCAAGGGAGGGAGGGGGGAAAAAAAGAGGACCTAATGCAAAGGGCTTAAGTGGAGAGCAAATGCTTTCAAAATGATTAGGGCAAAGAATGTAGGAATGTGCTTTACACAATTGATGTATGTATATGTGTGGATTGTGATAATAATTGTATGAGCCCCTAATAAAATGTAAAAAAAATGATTAGGGCAAAGAATGTACAGATGTGCTTTATACAATTGATGTACGTATATATATGGATTGTGATAAGAGTTCTATGAGCCCCTAATAAAACAATTAGGAAAAAAAACAGGCCCAAAGAACAAAAGAAAACTGGGTTAGCAATATATATATACATAAATTAAAATATCTATAAAGAGATTCTATCACCGCCCTCTAGTTGATTCTAACTCACAATGACCCTATATTGGTTTTCCAAGGCTGTAAATCCTTACAGAAACTAAGAGTCTCATCTTTCCCCAGAGCAACAGTTGGTAAATTTGAACCGTAAGAACCTCAGAACCCTGGTGGTACAGCAGTTAATCACTGGGTTGCAATCTGCATGGTCGACAGTTCAAAACTACCAGTACCAGTAGGAGAAAGCCTGGGCTTTCTACTCAGAAACCCATAGGGGATCCCTAGGAATCAGCATTGACCCCATACCAGAGAGTTTGGTTCTGGAACCTTATGGTTAGCAGTCCAATCAATGCCTATCCTACAATGCCAGCAGGGATCCTAAGAAAGAGATGAAGAGATGTAGTCAATGAATAAGGCCCATCTAGCAATCATCTCTTATGCATTGTATTATCAATTCTAGCCTATATGGCTATGGTTAAAATCCCATTTTGGAGGGATGGTTATGTGGAAAAGCCATCTCAGAAGCAGGAACACAGAGAAATGCTGGACCATCAAGGTGTAAGAGGCCCTAGTGGGACATACTTGAGATCTTTGTCTGAAGTGGTAGAGACTGAGATGGAGGCATCAAAGGCTGCATCACAGAGACCATGGGACAGAACAGAGGGACTAGGCCAAGACCAGAGCTGAGGCAAGGCGTCCATGACATAAAACAGAGGAGCAATACTGAGACTATGATACTTTGAGGCAGAGCAGTGGGCTGCCTTTCTGGCCCAAAGAGGCAAAGGGACTATGTGACTGAGAGGCTAAGGAGTAAAGACTGACATGACTGCTGGATGACAGGAGAGGTACACTTACTGTTTCCTGATGCTGACTTGTGGTAACTAGTTACCTTCCTTAATAAGCCCACTAAATTGTGAATATTGTCTGTGAGTTCTGTGAGGCCAACTGGGACCGATAATTGAACCCGACAGAAAGGCAGTGTGTGAGGGAGGAGTGGGTGGTGTCAGAATAGATATTGAAGGATGAAGGATGGAGGCATGTCTGAACTCTGCCTCATGGAAACAGTGAAGCCAGAGAAAGTCAAATACGGCCCTCTGATATGTCTTCCTACATTTAAAGAAGCCAATCCAATTACTAGCACTAACAAATAAGAGAAACAACGTTACTGGATAACTCAACAGGATATTTGAGTTGGCAGAAGAACAGAACAGCTTATTGAGTCTGAGGAACAAAAGTAAAGAAACATGATCCCAAGGAACACCATCAAGCAAATCAATGCAAATATTATGGAAGTCCCAGAAGAGGGCAAAGGGTAACTAAATAAAACTTAATAGACAACAGCAGAACATTACCAAAACTTGACAAAGGACAAGAATGTACATATCAATGACACTTAAGAATTTCCAAATCAGAAGAAAGCCTGAGAGATCCACACCAAAATATCTTATCATCAAACTCTTTAAAAAAAAGATAAAATCTTGACAATATCAAATAAAATGAAGTACCAATTTACATATATAGAAACCCTGGAAACCAGGAGGTAATAGAGTCACATATTTAAAATAATGAAAGAAATGAACAGCCATCCAAGATTCCTATAGCCAGCAAAACTTTCCTTTATAAATGAGGATAAAATTCAAGAAAACAAATAAAACCTGAGGGAATGTTGAGACATTCCTTTAGATTGAAATACAAGGAGAATAGATTGCAAGATGAAGCAATATAGAGAAAAAGGTGTTAGGTTCCTGGATTCAGGTACCTGAAAGAATTCACACAGCAGAAGCAGGTTTGTAATCCAAGTGATTTTATGGGGAAAAGGGAAGTTTCAGGTATTACATCCTCAAAAAATACACATTGTTTTAAGAAAGCATACAAGGATCCGCAGAACTGCACATGGGTTCACTGCTGAATGGGAAAAAAACACATAGAAAGAACAGGAACACATAACCCAGCACGTGGAACCAGGAAATCCCAGGGGCCAAAAGGGCTCCCACCCCCCACTTGTGGAGAATGCTGGAATGGAAGGAAGTCAAGGCAGGGTCTTTATTCCCTCCTCTCCACAACGGCTGGGGGAAGCATGGTTGAAGGTATTGGTTGGTTCCACTGGCTTGAGTTTAGGCCCACCTGTGTGAGGTAATGTAACTGAGCCTAATCTGTGTGCCCTGGTGGACCTCCCCTCGGGGCGGAGGGAGCTCTTGTCTGAGCATGCTCAGTTTGATTGTTCTAAAATTTAACGGATGCCTGATTTCTTCCAATCCTTTTGCTTTAACCTTATGCAGTTACTGCGGAGACAACCCCCTTGTGGTGCTTATGTAATCTGATGTCAATTTGGGACTTGAGAGGATTAAGAGTGAAGTGGTGGAGTCTAGTTGGTCAATCAGGATAGCCAGTGAGGCCTCTGTGTGGGCATTGCCTTCGCCTGAGAATTCTGGGAACTCCAGTATTTCCTCCTTAAACAGGAGACGCTTCTCTCTCTCAGCTCACTTCCTTGGAGATGCTCTACTGGCAAGACACATGGCACTACGTCCTGGTAGCTGGGAAAGCCACACGGACCTACCCTGATGCAACAGACCTCTGGAGTCAGAGAGGCTACATAGAGAACCCTGCCAGCGCTGAGATGTTTACAATGCTACTGGATCCAAAAACTTTCTACTCGCTGGTTCAAGATCGTCCTGCAATCGGAGTCATTGCATGTTTCGTGAGTCTGACGAGGCCTTTACAGATTGGTATCAGACATATGGGCTAATATTGGGCTCACGGACTTGACCTGGACTGGGCTGGGACGTTTTCGCAATATTCAGTTGTTCTTCTATATAAACCTCTTTCTTATAAACATGAGTTTCTATGAATTTGTTTCTCTTGTCTACCCAGACTAACACTCCCCCTTTATGGCCCCTATTCTGGCTACCTAACATATTTAGCCAACACCTAAGTTGAATGCAAACATTTTTCTTTGGTCTTCTTTATTCAATATTCAAAAGTATACAAAAGAGGATAATAAAGATGGTTCAAAATCCAAAAATTAACTAAGCGCCAAAGTACGTGCTACTACTGGAAGAAATGAGGAGCAAAGAGAGGATAACCCACTTAACAAGTAACAAAATGACAACTATATGACAGGGACTTCAAGTGTGTGCAAATATGGAATTTAAAAACTGAAAAAAGTCCCAGAAACATTTGAAGCTCCTTGGTAAGTACTTCCTTAGTGGTAGTAACTTTCAATATGAAAGTATTAAAATGTCCAGTGTAAAAGCAGAGACCTTGTGATATGCATATGATACAACTTTGCTTATGGAAAGCTAAGAGGATTCAACACATTAATGAAGAACTGAGACTAAAGCTTTCTGTAGGGATTATGGCTCGATGAAAAAAAAAAGCCTCATGCTCGGCCAATAAACACAATGATAAAAAGAGAAAAAAATAAATTGACACGGATTTCATTTATTTCAATGCATAATCAACATTCATGGAATTAGTGAAGAAATCAAGCCATGAGATAAATGCTGCAAAAGACTTCTTTAAAGTGTTAAAGAGCAGCAGAGTCAGCAAAATGACTGTCAGACAACAAACTCGGACAACTCTCAGCAATTATAGAGAAGGTCCACTAGGAGCGATATCCTAAACTTCATGGAAGAGAATCTCAATATGAAGTACATCCAAGCTTCTTAAACTGAGAGAGCAGTAGCAACTACTAACAGATTCCCCTCTTTGTTATAGGCTGTCCACACGCTGGGGAAACTTCCCTCCTGCCTGGCATAGCCAATTTTTTCTGGTCCCTGAGCTAACCCAGCTGACCAAGCCTCTTGGCTTGCTGTCCTCTGGTGAAGAACAGCTTTGCAGAGTCAGCTTGGTGCAGACAGTCACTAGCCAAGCTTAACTTTTGCTTTGTTCTACAGTTCCACCAGCCCTTGCTCAACATTCCTCACCTTGCCACCCCCAAGCAGGAAATGTGTTAGCAAAACAACACAATTAGGGGGCAAGGGGGAAAGAGAAGCCTAGCACTTCCCGCACCAATCTCAAAGTAGACTTGAGAGGTTTAATTTAACCCCCCCCCCCATTGGGTGAGAAATCCACACACCTGGCCTCTAGACCTGGCAGGAACCCCATCTTATCCCTCAAGGGGTGGAGTCAAGGGACAGAGTTTTTGTGGGTTTTGAACTGCGGACCATGCTGATCGCAACCCAATGTGTAACCACTGTACCACCAGGGGTCCTTTTATCTCAGTAAAACTATGAAAACTAGTCCTCGGTTTATCTGACCCCAGCCATGCTATTTTTTAATCACCTAATATGTATATGAAAGGTGAACAATGAATAAGACAGAGGTGAATTGATAACTATGAATTATGATATCGCAGAAAAGCACTGACAAAACATCAACAGCCAGAAGAGCAAACAAAGCTATGCTGGAAGAGCTACAGCGGGAGTGCCCCTTAAAGAGGCCGACTCCGTGTATATGTCATCTGGATGGCAAGTCCCTGGATGGTCAAAAAGAGGAAGCCTCTCAGTGGTACACATTGACACCATGACTGCAATAATGGGCTCAAACAGCAATGTTTGAGAAGAGGGTGCGGGGCAAGGCAGTGTTTCATTCTGTTGTACATCTAGTTACTATGAATAGGACTTGGTGGCACCTAACAAAACTATATTCATATCTCCTTCTTACATAATAGGAGCATAATCCACACATTCAATAAAATCCATTCTCAAGAGGTAAAACTTACTTCAATATATAAGCTTTTGGGAGGCTTCATATCCTGTGTTATGTCCAAACCTTCATTTCCTCCCAATGACCTCATGTAAGTAGCGAGGGACTTCTTATAACAATTGAACCATTCTATCTGAAAACAGAAAAATGGTCTTTTTACCAAGTGACAAAGAAAACAAGCTTGCCAACATTGTGTAATCGTGACTTCAAACAGCACATACGCCCATGTAGATCATGAGTGTGGCATTCCTGTATTTATATAGCGAACATTAATGGTTGTCTTCTACGAGTCAGGAACTGTCTGTGCACTTAGGATGGAGCATTCAACCAAAACAGACAAAATTCTTGTTATCACATAGCTTACAAACCAGTAGACCTAAGCACAGATCTAAAAAAACCATTCAACCAGAAACAACACTACGAAAAACACATGATTCAGTTATGGTCGCATTAAATACTGCACGGACTCTTTTTATAAGAATGGAACAACATGCTTGAGCAGACAATGCAAATGTCCCCAAAGAGAAGGAAGGACAAGCAAAATGAGGTGTGCACACAATAGAAGATAGTGAGGCTTACTTTGGAATTCAGTTCTAAGTTGTATCTGACAAGGGTAAACCTTTATCACATGTAAAGTGGCGCAAGAGGTCACATTATTTTACGACTGCATTTGTAGGAAAGTCAGTCATCGGAATTCTATAAATGTAAAAAAGTAGATTAAGAGTTGCCAAAGGGCTGGGGGAAGGAAATAATAATAAAAGGCATTTGTTATTTTTTAAAGTCTATTATGGTTAGGGTGAAAGTTTACAGAGAAAACTCATGTTTTATACAGTAATTTATATATATTTTGTTTTGTGATATTAGTTGCAATCTCCTCAGAATCTTATTTATGTATAATTACAGAAAGGTAGGCAAAACAAAGATGTACAGGTTAATGACATTATTAAGAAACAGCCTGGTCCTCAGCCCCAAAATGGAGACTTATCATTTTGTTCCATTCTGAAAATTTTACATTATCACCCAAGAATGCATCCCTAAAACACTAGTTTAGTGCTGTTCATTATTTGTACTTTAAATAGATCCACACAGTATTTATTATTTTTATTTTGTGACAAATTTCTTTCACTAAACATATTTTGGATTTCTGAAATTCTACTTTAAAGTGATGAAGAGTAAGGATGTCACACTTTGAGGACTGAGCAATGCCATGGGATTTTCCATTGACCTTAGCCATGGGATTTTCCATTGCCTCATAAGCATATGAAAGTTGGACAACAATTAATAAAGACCAAAGAATAGATGCCTTTGAATTAGCATGTTGGCAAAGAACACCGAAAGTACCATGGACTGCTAACTGAACAAACAAATCTGTCTCGGAAGATCACAGCCAGACTGATCCTTAGAGATGAGTATGGCAAGACTTGTCTCACAAGTTTTGGGCATGTTTTCAGGAGACCAGTCCTTAGAAAACGACACAATACTTGGTACAGTGCAAAGTCAGTGGGAAAAACAAAAACAACTCAAGGAGATGAATTGATACGGTAACTCAACAATGGGTTCAAACATAACAATTGTGAGGATGCAGAGTCCAGTAGTACTTCATGCTGATCTAGACAGGGCCACTATGAGGCGGAACTGACGAGAAGGCACCCACCACTACTATGTTGGTTAGTATTGGGTTATGTGTTGGCTAAAGCCAAGGTCAACAGTTTGACTCAACCAGTTACACCTAGGGAGAAAGGGGATTTCTGCTCCTATAAAGAAATACAGCTTCAGAAACCTAAAGAGCCAGTTCTACTTTGCTCATCCTTAAGGATTGTTAAAAGTCAATGGCAGTGGGTGTTTTACACAATTAATGTATGTATGTATGGATTGTGATAATAGTTGTATGAGCCCCAATAAAATGATTTTTAAAAAAGAAATTATGACATAAGATTATCTCTCTCTAAAGTGTCTTGGAGTCTCTAACTTGTAAACTACTATTTGTCTACCTTCATGGAAAAAAATAATACACTAATCTTTGTTAAAGATGGCATCACCTATCCCTTATCGGTGAGTTCAAAGTGAAATGTTCACATATAGAAACTGAATTTCGGTTTATGCTCTGAGAAGGAAAAGGCAGAGGCAGTGATTCTCTCCATAGACTAGACCTTGTAGAGACTCTATTAACACCGAATTTGGACCCCAGCTATAAGGGATTTCCATTGAACTCAAGGTCAAAATGAAGTATAAAGTATGGAAATCTAATCCCAAGACTAACATTATAATTGTTAATTATAATTTTCTGGTTCTAAAATCAGCATCTTGAAGTCTTACTTGTGTGCCTTGTCATGACTACCTTGAACTAAAGTAAAAAAGTTTATGCACGACAAGTTCATGTATTTATGTTTAAAATAAAATCCTCATCTATTGGTTACTTAAATTTTAAGATAAAATCCTACAAGAACTATTACTCTTAAACACTCTATGTTTTTTAAAAAAATACTATAGCTATTGTTATTAGAGAAAGAACATGTTCTGTTCATTTCACCATAATAAAGAGGCACCCCTCAAGTCCACTTAATGTAAGATTCCGGCACAAAGACCATGGAAAAAGAACCTGAAAAATTAACTGGTAACGTAATTATTTAGTAGTTCCCTCAAGAAGCTGAGGTACTTTGTTTCTTTCTCCAGAACATGAACAGAATAAAAATAAAGCATGGAAATGTACTTAGCAATCCAAGATCAGAGGAGGCAATGGTATTAGAGATTAAAACCTGAGCAGACTGCGGATGACAGTGGAAGCCCAAACTCCATTTGCACAGTTCCCACACAGATTAAGCCTCCAGTGAATCTCCTTAGACCATGAACAAAGAATGGAAATAGTCTTGTTATACACTGAGTGCATTGGAAAGTAGATTAACACAGATAACTTTTAACGTTATTGTTTTTCTCTCTTTTGGTCCCTTTTAAATTTGTTCTAGTTTTTATATTTTCTTTTGGATTGAGGGCTGTTTTTTTTGCATATGATTTTCTTTCTTTTTTTTTGGAGTTTTCAGTGGTTTCTTGAGCATTCAATATTTTGCCATGATGACTTAGGATAGTTAGGTGTTTTTTTTTATTTTGTGTTTTACATTTTATTAGGGGCTCATACAACTCTTATCACAATCCATACGCATATGATTTTCTTTAAATAAAATCTAGGATAGGACTTAGTTACTGTGAAGACTATAAATGGATTAAGTTTCTTTGGGTTAGGACAGGGCAGGCTGGGGCAAATGGTGAGTTTAAGACTGAAGAAAATGTTCTAAAATTGATGGGGATCATAACTGCACAGCTCTTTTTCAGTAAATCAGAGAGCAACAAGTGTTGGAGGGGCTGTGGTGAAATAGGAACCCTCCTCCACTGCTGGTGGTCGTGCAGATTTGTACAGGCACTGTGGAAAGCAATCTGGCGATACCTAAAGAAAATGGAAATTGATCTACCTTACGACCCAGCCATCCCTCTACTGGGCATATACCCGGTTGAAGCAGCAAATAAAACACGACCAGTCATATGCGCTCCAAAATTTAATGCGGCACAATTCACAATAGCAAAGACTTGGAAACAGCCTAAGTTTCCATCGATAGACGAGTGGATTAGCAAACTTTGGCACATACACACAATGGAGTATTATGCAGCACTAAAAAGCACCGATGAGCACATGAAACACGTTATTTCATGGGAAGAGCTGGAAGGAATTATGTTAAGCGAGGTAAGCCAGACCCAAAGGGACAGGTACAACATGAGTCCCCTGAGGTAAGTACAATCAGCATGACAGAAATGGGGCATTAATCCACCCAAGGGGAGGGTATGGTTTATATCTCCACAGGGAAGTGGGACCAGACTTCAACCCAGTGTCGCAAGGTGTGAATGCAATATCCCGGCGTGGAGGACGGAACCGGTGGAGAGGTCTGGGAGGCTGGCCCCAGCACCATAAATTAAGTGGATTCCTGCCCCTCCCCCGAAAAGAACTTGTTCCAAAGGACGACATTGACCCTGCAGCTATGGGAGATGGACATATTTGATCAGAGCACACGGGAGCAGATGAAGGGGCAGGAGGAGAGAGTGGAGCACAGCCTGGCCCACCAGGCCGTGATGATGATGTTCCTGAGTAGAGCAGCCAGTCCACAGAGAGAACAACATGGCTGGCCCTACTATGAGACATGATGCCCCTCAGTGACTAAGGGCGATACAGGGGACAGCACCGGAGACACAGTGTGGGAATTGCACCTGACCTGATCCCACCACACCGAGGCAAATCACTGGGGGAGTGCAGCGGAACAGCAAGGGAATGGAGTGGCAAGGTCCCCAGGGAATGCTGAAAGTGGTTTGTTTTTTGACCAAATCACAGGGCACTATTACTTTGTCTTACAGCTCAAATTCTTCACTGTGCCAAATCCCAGGCTGAACTTTTACTATCTGTAAATCTAGAAACCTTTTGAGCTTTCTGCAGCACTAGTTCTGTATAAACTCCACTCCAACTATGAATAATCTCTACTGCGCCGATACTCAAACCAAACTCTGCCAGTGAGTTGATTTCCACCCAAAGCAGTTCTGCCCATAGGACAGGGTAGAACTGCCCCTCTGGATTTTTAAGACTGTCACTTTATAGGAGTAGAAAACTTCATCTTTCCTCCTCAGAGTAGCTGATGGTTCCAAACAGCTGATCTTGCAGTCAGCAGCCCAACATGTAGCTATCATGTTGTCTATTGTCTATACTGCCTACTATATATTGTCTATTCTCTTTACTCAATGCATTAAAACATCTATTAATTTTTTTAAAAAGTAAAATGTATGTATTCCACTTTGTTAGTGCTTTTATTCACTTGTATCTCAATTTGGGTCTATCCTAATTCCGTCGTATCAATCAACCAACAAATATGCATTAAAGCACCCAAAATGCAGATATAACAATAAGCAATATTAAGTCCTTTAGAGCTGGGCTAAATTATATAGTTAGAATATAATCAGGTGCACAGAGATTTAAAAAAAACCCAAATATGATGCAAAATCAACTAGCTAATATTATTTCTAATTAATTCTTAACTCTGATAACTTAAAAAAAATCTTATGAAAACTTACACATCGGATTGGTTTTGTTCATATAAAGCCTTCATCTCCTCCAGAATTTGTCTGAGTCCATCCTCCTGGAATATATAAACTGCTTTTGATATATATCCATGGATTCCCCAATGCATTCAATTAATCCCCTAAGTCTATCTGTACTACATTTATCCTCAATTTATATATATAATTTATTTAAAATCCATAGCCATTGCATAAATTCTGGCTATTTATGTACCTATATCAAAAATAAAGGCTTAATCGAGCATGAAAGTACACATTTTCACTGCAAAAACAACAAATACAAGTTTTAAAATATTTCTCCCAATTTTTTCCCCCAAAGACACAGTCTTGGTTTGTACTGCAAGAAAAGAAAGGCCAAAGGAATTTTTCCTACCATCTACCTTAAGATAGAAATTTTTCACTTAGACAAATAAAATGTTTTAATTCTAAAATTCATAAATGTTAATAAGATAGTTGACCATTTGAAAAGAAGTGACATCACATATTCTTTCAGCCAAAATACAGTCTTGGGTTCAACCAACCCTGCAGCCAATTATATGTTGAAAATATTTGATGATGATGAATAGCCTTGTTTACTCTTGATGTCATTTATTACCCATTTCATCTCCACAATTCTAAAAGTTACAAGTCCTGCTAGTCTTCAATCACTTAAAAAACTCATTTATCAATATCTGTAGAATTGAGTTTCAATCATCCACATTTCTCACCACTAGCCCATCTCTCTGCCTCCATTAGTTCTTCTCTTCTGATGCATTTTCCATAATGCCAATAACCAAAACCACTTCCATTAAGTACATTTTGATTAAATGACCCTATAGGACGGAGAAAATTGCTCCCTATGGTTTACACAGCTGTAAATCTTTACAGAAGCGGCTATCTTTCTCCCTTAGAATGGCTGGTGTGTTTGAATTGCTGACCATTAGGCTAGCAGCCCAATGCATAACTCCAGGCCTCATTTTACTGCCAATAAGTACTCCAAAATATAAAAACATCCCGCCACACCCCTACCTGAAAACCTCTACCTGATTCCAAATGCCTATGGAATAATGCCGAAGTTTTTCTAATCCTAGAACCCACCACTGACATCTCCATACATAACCTTTCCAGTTGTGTTCATGAGTCTTAAGCCATTGTTTATCACCTGCCTGTGTGAGGGCTAATACTTCATACAAGGCTCGAACACCCACTCCCAACACCCCAGTAGCATTTCTCTTTATGCTCCCATCTACGCAACACCAGTTTCACTTACCACATTGCATTCTATTCACTTGTGTTTCTTGGTCCTCTCACTGACATCTATCTAGTTGCTGCCCTATGATTGTTTACTACGATGCTTAAACGTACAGGCTCTTGAGCCAGACTTCCAGGGTTCAAGCTCTAGCTCTGCTCTTTACTGGCTATATCACCACTGACAAATCTCCTAACTTCAATTCTCCACTCACATGTTTGAGGTGGGGGGAGACAGCTCAGATCTCACACAATGATGAGGAGAGACAATTGCAAGCTAAGTGCCGAACATCATTCCTACTTCCATGTTATTGTAGTGGACAAATAATCATAATAGTAACAATACGACTGTTAGCACTATTATTATTTCTTGTAGAAACAGCATACAGGGACTCAGCCCTGAGTGTGTCAGGTACAGTTCCTCACTACACCAAGAGCTCTGTACCATCATCATGCCCATTTTTGTTGGTGAGAACACTGGACGCACAGAAAGCCTGAGTCCACAGTGATCGAACAGAGTATGAATCTCAGTCTGGCACCAGAGGCCTACTTCATCACATTTTGCTCACTGAGTGCGTGCGCGCACACTAACGCGCATAAAACGCTAGATCCAATAAAAACGACTGGTTCTGTGGGTTTCTGAGGCTGTCAATCTTTAAAAGAACAGAAAGCTTCCAGCTTTCTTCGGCAGAATGGAGGTGGATTCGAATTTACTTTAGTTCGTATTAGGCAACCTTTTACTTGGGTAAGCAAAGGAAAAGCAACAAAGCTAAAAATGAAGCAAAACGGAAGGAAGTAGACTTTGAGGAAGCGCAATTGCTGAGTTGTACAGTAACTTCCTTCTTTCTCCCACAGTAACCTTTTGTTATGCTGTTACTTTCCCTTCCGGAACTTGGCTCACACCCTCAGGGGAATCTGAAGCAAACCGCGAAAAGAGCAGCCCAGGGGAGATCCCGCTCACCCTCCAGCCCCTTTCAGCCAAGCTCCCCGGACCTCCATCCCGCCCTCTGCCGTCCAGCCCGTCATATTAAAGGCGGGCAGCTGCCCTTCTGGCGTGTGGTGCAGTTCGCGGACCACCTCCGTCGCCTTTTCACAGAACATGGCGGGTAGACCTGGTACCGGGACCTCCTTGTCGGCCGCCCACTTGACCGAAGAGTCTGCGGGCTCCCTGCAGCCTAGTTCGCGCCGCGCTTATTAGCGCAGGTCTAGGAAATCGCCTGCGCTTTGGCGGTAAAAATCCCCAACCAATGGGAAGGCAAGGACGCAGGTTGCGTGGCTACGGTGGTTGCAAAGGGACAATTCCATACGCGGTACAGAAATATGACCGGAAGTGGGGAGGCGGTGACCGGTGTCTTCTTCCGGTGGAACGCGGCCCTCCGGAAAGAGTCCTTGGGGTTCCATTTGACTTTATCCATGAGGAGAGACGAATTTTCCAATACTAATCTGAGCACATAGTTTAGGGAGCAGCATAGCTTGGAATAGATGTACCGCCCACACCCCCCGAAACTTCCTCTTTTCCCTTTTTTAAAAATAAAAATCATTCTATTGAGGGCTCATATAACTATCCATATGTACATACATTGTGTCACGCTCATTTGTACATTTTTGCCATCATTCTCAAAACATTTGCTTTCTCCTTACTCCCTTTATATCAGCTCCTCACTTTTTCCCCTGCTTCATGGAACCTTGATCATTTATCAATTATTTTGTCATGTCTTACAGTGCCCACATCTCCCTTCATCCACTTTTCTGTTGTGCAACTCCATGGAGGGGGTTATATGTAAATCCTTGTAATCAGTCCCCCCCCTTTTTTAAATCATTTTATTGGGGGCTTGTACAACCCTTATCACAATCAATACATCATTCCATTGTGTTTAGGACATTTGTGCATTTGTTGACCTCATCATTCTCAACACATCTCCTTTCTAATTGAGCCCTTGGTATCAGCTCCTCGTTTTTCTATCTCCCTCCCTACCCCCTCCCTCCTAAACCCTTGTTAATATTGATAGGTTTAGAATTAAGGTAGCAGATGGACATTGGACCTCCACTTCTTTTCTCCCTCAATTGCAAGAACACTTTGTTCTATTGAACTGGCATGCCGTGATGCTCACCTTAAAAGCTTGAAAATAAACAATCCGCGATCTAGCTCAGAAACAGCAAAGCCCACGTGGGAGAAGCACACCAGCATGTGTGATCACGAGGTGTTGAAGGGATCAGGCATTAAAGAACAAAAAAAATCACATCATTGTGAATGAGGAAGGGTATGGAGTAGGGACGAGGCCAAAACCCATCTGAAGGAAAGTGGACATCCCCTTACAGAACGGTTGTGGGAAGAGAAGAGGTGTTCAGGGTGCAGTGGAGCAACAATGAAACATACAGCTTTGCTCTAGTTATTTTCTATTTATTTATGTATTTGTTTGTATCATTTTATCAGGAGCTTGCACATCTCTTATCACAACCCATACATACATTGTGTCGAGCACATTTCTACATTTGTTGCCATCATTATTCTCAAAACCTTTGCTTTCTACTTGAGCCCTTGGTATCAACTCCTCATTTTCTCCAACCCTCCCCGCTACCCCCTCCCTCATGAACCCTTGATAATTTATAAATTATTATTTTGTCATATCTTACACTGTCCGACATCTCCCTTCACCCACTTTTCTGTTGTCCTTCCCCCAGGGTGGAGGTTATGTAGGTCCTTGTAATCGGTCCCCCCTTAATACCCCACTTTCCCTCCACCCTCACGGTATAGCCATTCTTAGCACTGGTCCTAAAGAGAGCGTCTGACCTGGATTCCCTGTGTTTCAAGTTCCTATCTGTACCAGTGTACATCCTCTGGTCTAGCCAGATTTGTGCGGCAGAATTGGGATCATGATACAGGAGGGGGTTGGGAGAGGAAGCATTTAGGAATTAGAGGAAAGTTGTATGTTTCATCATTGCTACACTGCACCGACTGGATCATCTCCCGACAACCCTTCTGAAAGGGGATGACCCCTTGCCTACACATGGTTCTTGGGTTCCCAATCTTCACTGCCCTCATTCACAATGATATACATTTTTTGTTCTTTGATGCCTGATACCTGATCCCTTTGAAACATCATGATCACACAGGCTGGTGTGCTTCTTCCATGTTGCCTTTGTTGCTTCTGAGCTAGATGGCTGCTTGTTTACCTTCAAGTCTTTAAGAGCCCAGACGCTATCTCTTTTGACAGCCAGGATTTGTTTCACCACATTTGTTTATGCGCCCATTTGTCTTCAGCAATCATATCGGGAAGGTGAGCACACAATTATATGACTTTTTTTGTTCTTTGATGCCTGATAACTGATCCCTTTGGCACCTCATGATCACACAGGCTGGTGTGCTTCTTCCATGTGGGTTTTCTTGTTTCTGAGCTAGACAGCTGCTTATTTACTTTGAAGTCTCTAAGACCCTATATCTTTTGATAGCCATTTGTCTTCAGTGATCAGATCATTACACACCTCTTTTTAACAAGTTTAAACTATTGTATTATATGACATCTGAATTATATGTCAATAAAACTGAAAAAATTTTAAAGATTAAAGGAATATATGGAGTTGCTATACTAAAAAGAACTAGTCAACATTGCATCATGTTAAGAGGTATCATATAAGAACCAAAGGTACTGAAAGAAGAAGTCCAAGTTGCACTGAAAGCATTAATCAAAAACAAGGCTCCAGGAATTGTTGGAAAACCCACTGTAGGCAGTTACATAATCTAATAACTTGAGAAAGGGTAAAGTCTAGCCTGTCAATAGGGTCACAGTGAATGAGGCCTCTGTGGGGCCTGGCTTTCTCCAGAGGATTTTGGGTATTCCTGTATTGCTATCTTGTGGTGGAACACACTGTCTCTTTTCTACACAATCCTGTTGACAAACCACATGGAGACACACTGAGAGAGCCAGAGCCCTGGAGCTGGAGGAGCCACATAGTGACCCCTGCCAGCACCAAGATCCTTCACCGCTACTGGATCTACATGACTTTCCACCCACTGGTCTGTGATATTCTTGCATTTGGCATTATTGCATGGCTACATGAGTCTAAAGAGGAATTTATTGACCAGTATTGGACATAGGGGATAATATTGGACTTACGGACTTGATCTGGACTGGGCTGGGATGTTTCTCAATATACAATTGCTCTTTTATACAAAGCTCTTTCTTATACACATGAGTGTCTGTGAATTTGTTTCTCTGGTCTACCTGGACTAACACATTATGCTACCTGGAGTGGTGTACTAGAGAAACAAATCACAAAGATGGAGAGTGGATGCTTGTTTGACGTCTGCTCATGGTAGTACTTTTTTGGCTAGCCAGAGGTTAGATCTGGCCATTCAGTTTGCTGGGTTGTTTTATGGAAAAAATACAGGAAGTTAAACTTTTTATGATTTCCTTTGATTGCTGTCTTTGGTGATTCCTGTACTAACTGGTAAAAATGAATGTGATTAATGCATATTTAGAGCTCAGGGGTAGAAATCCAGATTGGAGACTGGAAAGTCAACTCGGTGCTCCTCAAGGGGACAGGCACTCCCCTCTCTGGATCTCACTTTTAACATCGATACACAAAGGTCGATTCTGTGAGGGTCACAGACTGGGGACTCCCATGGCCAAATGAGGACCTGTGTGGACTCTGGTTGGCCTGCTTATTCACTGCCATCTAGAAGATTCCAACTCACAGTGACCCTGTAAGACCGAGCGGAACTGCCCCTGTGGGTTTCTGAGGCTGAAATTCTATATGGACTAGAAGGTCTCATCTCTGCACAGCCCCCCACCCTATCCCCCAACCCCCGCTCCCCCAGTGTGACTGGTGGTTTCAAACTACTGACCTTCTAGTTAGCTGCCCAACACATAACCCACTGTGCCATCAGGGCTCTTTGGCCTACTTGGCTTCTATCCAATGTTATTGAATCGCCTTTGAAAAAATCAGGAGGTTTTTAAGAAAACAGGAATTTTGACTTTCTCTAGAAAAATCGATCTGGCATCACTGGAACCTAAACTAGAGGATCCACAATTCCACGTGGCTCTGGGAATCTCAACATTTCTTCCTCCTGCTCAAAGTAAAATGGTTTAAGGGGACCTTTCACAGCTGGTGGGCTGGTCTCCTTTTTAGAAAGTTGCCTCTGTAAAGAAAATGCATCTTTCTTCCCTTTTACCTAGTTGGGGGTGGTGAGGGTAGCAGGAGCCATTGGGTTAAGAAAAAACAGTCCAGGTAGCTTCAGTCTGCCCTGCCAGGGCTTTAGAGGCCAAGCCTTTTTTGCTCCAGCTGACTGACCTGCTGTTTCCAGGGCAGCCCCACCATCTGTTCCCAGATGCAGGGAGGGAGCCGACTTTCCTTCATCACACCTGCCCCAAACTAAGGCCCAGAACTACTGACTAAACACAGAACAACTTTTGTCTGTGGCCAAATGTGGGACCCCAAATTTCTTCCCTCTTTCCCGATACTCCTTCAGTGACTTGATGACCTGGGCCAGGCTGAGATGAATTAGCTTGCTCCTCACAGCTGGCTGCTGGGTTCCAGTCAACTCCCAGAGGCCACTGGCTGTGCCCATCAGTAGAAGTGGGAGTTGAGAACCCTCAGCTCTTGGCTGAGCAGCTCTGTCAGTCTGTAGCTGTTGAATGTAGCTGCTTCTGACAGCCAGTCTAGCTGGTGCTTTAAGTCATTTCAGTCGCTCCACCTCAGCTGTGATTAGTCTAGTCTCTGTAGCCTCAGAGGGAGGGGAAAACAAAACACCTCAATGACTTTGAATCAGAGTGGGTTATCCTCTTTTAAAAGGCAGAAAGTCTGAATTGGAGGATATTTTTTTGGGGGGGTCTCTTTTATGCATTTCACATTTATGAAATAAGAACTAACAGTATTTGTTCCAGTAAGTGGATCAGAACCACCTAAGGGCCCATTCCTCCCACCAGGCCACGCCTCACTAAGAATAGAGGTCCATCACTTGTCTGGCATTTTGTGGTACTGTGGTGACTTTTTTTTTGTGAGATACTGGGAGCTATGTGATTGGCATTTCATATACCAGCAGGGTCACCCAAAGAGCTTCCAGACAAAGAACAGACAATGAAGAAGGAATTGGCTGTCTGCATGGGAAGAATGAGCCATTGAAAACCCTATGGATAGCAGCAACACTGTCAGTTACTAGACCCCCCATGAACAACAGAAGAACATTGTCAGAACGTGTGCCAGAAGATGAGCTCTTCAACTTGGAAAGTACTCAAAATACGGCTGAGGAAGAGGAAGAGCTGACTTTTCATAGGCAAGTCGACCATAATGATGCAAATCGAGTATAGCCATCAGGACCTTCATTTGCTGATGGGGCACAACTCAAAATGAGGAGAAACAGTTCAAATCGTCATTAATAATTGAAACTTGGGATGTATGAAATATGAATCTAGGGACATTGGAAGTCATTAAAAATGAAATGGAATACATAAAGATTGATATTGTAAGCATTAGTTAGCTGAAATGGACTGATATTGACCATTTTGAAACAGAAAATCTTACGGTTTACTCTGCTGGAAATGACACAATCAAGAGAAACAACATTGCATTCATCATCAAAAGGACATTTTAAGATCTATTTTAATGTACAATGCTATCTTTGATAGGATGCTATCTATGCCCCTTCAAGGAGAACCAATCAATACAACTATTGTTCAAATTTATGCACCAACCACCCAAAGCTGGTGATGCAGAAATTGAATAATTCTACCACCATATTCAGTCCCAAATTTGTCAGACTTGCTATCAAAATGCTATTGGAATGCAAAAGTTGAAAACAAAGAGGAAGGATCAGTAGTTGAAAAATATGGTCTTGGTGATAGAAAACAAGCTGGAGATCGCATGACAGAGTTTGCAAGACCAATAAATTGCTGATAGCATATACTATATTTTCCAACTTCTGTTCTTTCCTCTTTGGTTCCAACATTTGCACTCCAATCACCAATAATTACCAATTTATCTTGATTGGATGTTAGAATTTTGCATGATTAATGATTTCTTCAAACATTTGATCAACAACAAAAAAGGTGACCATAAATGTGGACTTCTCCAGATGGAATACACGGAAATCAAATTGACTACACCTGTGGGAAGAGACAATAAAAGAAGCTCAATATCAGCAACTGAAACCAGTCCAGGGGCTGATTGTGGAACAGATCAGCAATTGTTCATATGTGAGCTCAAGTTGAAGTTCAAAAAAATGCAAACAAGTTCACGAGAGTCAATATACAACCTTGATAATAACCAACCAAATTTTGAGAACATCTCTGAATAAAGCACAGTGTCATTATTAAAAAAAAAGGAAATAAAGAAAAGATACAAGTGCATGTCAGAAGAGACTCTGAAACTTACTCTTAATCAGAGAGTAGCTAAGGCAAAAGGAAGAAATGATGAAGTAAAGAGCTAAATAGAAAATTTCAAAGGACAACTCGAGAATACAAAGTAAAATATTATCACAAAATGTGCAAAAGCCTAGAGTTAGAAAACCAAAACAGAACATATTCAGCATATCTTAAACTGAAAGGACTGAAGAAAAATGTCAAGTCTTGAGGTGCAATATTAAAAAATTCTATGGGCAAAATATTGAATGATGAAGGAAACATCTGAGGAAGATGGAAACAATATGGAGTCACTGTATCAAAAAGAATAGACCAACATTCAACCATTTCAGGAGGTAACATATGAGCAAGAACCAATGGTCAGGAAAGAAGAAATTCAAGATGCATGGAAAGCACTAGCCCAAAACAAGATGCCAGGAATTGCTGGAATATCTATTGAAATGTTTCCACAAGCTGATAAAGCACTGGCAGCACTCACTCATCTATGTCAGGAAATTTGGAATACAGCTACTTGGCTAACGGACTGGAAGAGATCCATAGGTGTATACATACCAAAGAAGGGAGACCAACAGAATGGTCAAATTATGTAACACTATCATTGGCATCACATGTGAGTCAAATTGTACTGAAGCTAATACAACAACAGTTGCATTAATTCATTGACAGATAGTTACCATATTCAGCATTCAAGAGCCATCGTGGCACAGTGGTTACAGGTTGGATTGCAAACCCCAAGGTCAGCAGTTCAAAACCACCAGTCACTCCGTGGGAGAAAGGCAAGGTTTTCTACTCCCATAATGAGTTACAGTCTCAGAAACTCACAGGGGCAGTTAGTTCTACCCTATACTATAGGGCCACGATGAGTTCTCATCAACTACAAGGCAGTGAGTTTGGTTTCCCAGAGATTTAAGCCAGATTCAGAAGAGGATGTGGAACAAAGGATATCAGATATCAGATGGTTCTTGCCTGAAAGCAGTGAATACCCTAAAGATGGTTACTTATGTTTTATTAACACCCAAGCTATCTGACTGTGTGGATCATAAGAAAACATGGATAGTTTTGAGAAGAGAATCCCAGAACACTTATAGAACAAGGGTAGATTGCATGGTTTAAGAACCAAGAAAGGTGTGCATCCTGGTTGCACCCACTTATTATACTTTTTCAATTGTATGGTCAGCAAATAATCAGAGAAGCCAAATTATATGAAGAAGAACACAGAATCAGATTTGGAGGAAATATTATTAACAACCTGCTATATGCAGGCGACACAGTTTGGCTTGCTGACAAGGATGGGGGACTTGAAGCACTTGCTGGTGAAGATCAAGGATTGCAGCCTTCAATGTGGGATACAACTCAACACAAAGAAAACCAAAATCCTCACAACTGAACCAATAGGTAACATGATGATAAATCGAGAAAAACCTGAAGTTGTCTAGGATTTTGTTTTGTCTGGATCCACAAGCAATGCTCCTGGAAGCAGCAGTCAAGAGATGAAAAGATACATTGCACTGGGTAGATCTGCTGCATAAGAGCTCTTTAGAATGTTGAAAAGTTAGGATGTGACTTTAAGCAGGAAGTACACCTGATCCAAACCATAGTATTTTCATTTGCCTCATCTGCATGTGAAAAGCTTGCCATTGAGTGAAGAAGACCCAGGTAAACTGTATGAATTTGAACCATGGTACTGGCAAAGAATATTGACAGTACCATGGACTGCCAAAAGAACAAACAAAGTCTCCCTTCCCCCCTTCTCTGCTGTCCCTCTCCCAGGGAAGAGGTCACATGTGGATCCTTGTAATCAGTTCCCCCTTTCCAACCCACTCACCCTCCACTCTCCCAGCATCGTCCCTCACACCCTTGGTCCTGAAGGTATCATCCACCCTGGATTCCCTGTACCTCCAACCCTCATATGCACCAGTGTACAGCCTCTGTCCTATCCAGCCCTGCAAGGTAGAATTCGGATCATGGTAGTTGGGGGGAGGAAGCATCCAGGATCCTGGGGAAAGCTGTGTTCTTCATCGAAACTACCTCACACCCTAATTAACCCATCTCCTCTCCTAAACCCCTCTATGCGGGGATCTCCATTGGTCAACACTTGGGCCTTGGGTCTCCACTCTGCACTTCCCCCTTCATTTAATATGATATATATATATACATATATATACATACATATATACATATACACATATATACACATACATACACACACTTATATCTTTTTTTTTTTTTTGCATGATGCCTTATACCTGGTCCCTTGGGCACCTCGT